>NW_007249980.1:416516-426219 GCF_000164805.1 Carlito syrichta
TGCATTTCTAAGATTCTTATAGTTTGAGGTTTTACATTTAGGTCTTGATCCATTTAGAGTTAATTTTGTGTATGGTGATAGGTAGGGGTCCTGTTTCAATCTTCTACATATGATCAGCCAGTTATCCCAGAACCATTTACAGAATAGGTTCTCCTCTCCCCAGTGGTTGTTGGTGGAGGCTTTGTCAAAGAGGAGTTGGTTGAGAAATTGAGATTTTGCTTCCAGAATCTCTATTCTGTTGCATTGAATAGGGAGGAAGTCAAGTTATCCCATATGCCTGCTCTTGTACCAATACCAGGCTGTTTTGATTATTGTAGACTTTATAATAAAGTTTGAAGTCTGGAAGTGTGATACCACCTGCTTCATTTCTTTTGCTAAGGATTGTTTTGGCTATTTGTAGTCATTTATGTTTCCATATGAATTTCTGTATTGCCATTTCCAGGTCTGAGAAGAATGATGTTGGTAATTTAATGGGTATTGTGTTGAATCTGTCGATTGCCTTTGGTAGGATGGACATTTTAATAATGTTGATTCTTCCTATTCATAAGCATGGGATATTTTTCCATTTGTTTGTGTTTTCTTGGTTTTCTTTGAGCAGGGTTTTGTAGTTCTCATTGTAAAGGTCCTTCACTTCTCTGGTTAGGAAGATGCCGAGTTATTTCCTTTCCTGTGTGGTTGTTGTGAATGGGATTGTGCTTTTTATTTGGTCTCTGCTTACTTGTTTTTGGTGTATAAGAATGCAACTGCCTTTTGCACATTTATTTTGTACCCTGAGACTTTGCCAAAGTACTTTATCAGTGCAAGCAGGTTTTTGACAGATTTTCTTGTATTTTCAAGGTATAGGATCATATCATCAGCAAAGAGGGATAAAATGACTTCCTCTTTTCCTATTTGGATACCCCTGATTTCCTTCTCTTGTCTAATTGCTCTAGCTAGAACTTTCTGACACAATGTTGAACAAGAGGGGTGAGAGTGAGCAGCCTTGTCTTGTTCCAGTTTTCAGGGGAAATGTTTCCAGTTTCTGTCCATTTAGCAATATGCTAGCTGTGAGTTTATCATGAATGGTGCTTACTATTTTGTGGTGTGTTCTTTCTATACCTGGATGTTTGAGGGTTTTTATCAAGAAGGGATGTTGGATTTTATCAAAAGTTTTTTCTGCATCTAATGATATAATCATGTGATTCTTGTTTTTACATCTGTTGAGGCATTTAATTACATTTGTGGTCTTGTGAATGTTGAACCAGGCTTGCATCCTGGGGTGAAGCCTACTTGGTCATGGTGGAGATTTTTGAGATGTGTTTTTGGATCCAATTTGCTAGAATCTTGTTGAGGATTTTGGTATCTATGTTCATAAGGAATATTGGCCTGTAGTTCTCTTTTTTTGTTGGATCCTTACCCAGTTTGGGTATTAGTGTGATGTTAGCTTTGTAAAATGATTTGGGGAGAATTCCATCTTTCTCAATTGCCTGGAATCCTTTCAATAGGATTGGTATCAGCTCTCACTTGTACATTTTGCAGAATTCTGCTGGAAAACTGTCTGGTCCAGGGCTTTTTTTGGGTAGGTAGTTTTCCTGGGTAGTTATTCGTCATGGATAGGAAGAATCAACATTGTTAAATGTTTGTAGGTCAATTTCCTGGATAGTTATTGGTCTATTTAGTGCCTCAATGTCTTCTTGTTTCAACCTGGGGAGGTTGTATGATGTCAGGAAGTTCTTCATTTCATTTAGGTTATCAAGTTTGTTTCCATATAGGTGTGCATAATAATCTCTTATAATCTTTTGTATTTCTTCAGGATCAGTTGTGATTTTATTTTTTGTATTTCTGATTGTATTTATTTGGGCTTTTTCTCTCTTTTTCTTGATCATTCTGGCTAGGGGTCCATCAGTCTTGTTAATTCTTTCAAAGAAACTCCTTTTTGTTTTGTTGATGTTTTCTGTGATATTTTTGTCTTCTATGTTCCATATTTGGGCTCTTATTTAGGTGATCTGGATTCTTCTGCTAAAGTTAGGATTCTGGTGGTCTTCTCTTTCTAACTCCCTTAGGTGATTTGGTAGGCTCTCCACTTGTGATCTGTTCATTTTCTTGATGTGTGCTCGTCGAGATATAAATTCCCCTCTTAGAACTGTTTCCATGGCATCCTAGAGATTTTGGTAAGATGTTTCTTTATTTTCATTTGTTTCCAGGAATCTTTTAATTTCTGTTTTGATTTCAATGTTGACCCAGTAGTTGTTCAGCATCATGCTGCTTAGTGTCCATGTCTTTGTTGGTTTTGGGGAAATTTTGTTGGTGTTAATTTTTATTTTTATTCCACTGCGGTCTGAGAAGGTGCATGGCAATATTTCAATCTTATAGAATTTTTAATGCTTGATTTATGGCCGAGCATGTGATTTATCTTGGAGTATGTTCCATGTAGTGATGAGTAGAATGTATATTCTGTGGTTGTTGGGTGGAATATTCTGTAGGTATCTATTAAGTCCATTTGGTCAAGTGTCAAGTTTAGGTTCTGGATCTCCTTGTTGATTTTTTGCCTTGATGATCTATCTAGGACTGTCAGTGGGGCATTCAAGTCCCCTGCTATGATAGTGTTAGAGTCAATATCTTTTTTTAGTTTATTTAGTAGTTGCTTTATAACTGCTGGTGCTCCTGTGTTGGGTGCAGATATGTTTAGGATAGATATTTCTTGTTGATGGATTGAATCTTTTATCATTATGTAGTGTTCTTTCATATTTTTAAAATTTTTTGATAGCTTAAAGTTGTTTTGTCTGATATTAAGATTGCGACCCCTGCCTTCTTTTGTGATCTATTTGTCTGGAAACTCATTTTCCTTCCTTCAACTTTGAGTCTGTGCACATCCCTTGTGGTGAGATGAGTTTCCTGGATGCAGCAAATAATTTTTTATCCAGTTTTTCATTCTGTGTCTTTTCAGTGGTGCATTTAGTCCATTCACATTCAGGCTGATTATTGAAATGTGATTGTTTATCACTGTCATGAGGTTCTTATAAAGTTTTTTGCATATTTGTTTGCTTTTTAGCTTTGGGGTTGATGTATGTGTGTGTTTTCAAGTTTGTTGTTGCAATTATGTGCTCTGTTGTTGATTATGTGCTCTGTTGTTTTCTTGGGAAGTGTGTATCATGCTTTTTTTTTTTTTTCTTCTGTGCTTAATACATTTTTAAGTGTCTCCTGTAGAGCTTGTCTGGAGGCTGCATAATCTCTTAGGGATTGGATGTCTGGGAAGGATTTTATTTTTCCTTCATTGATGAAGCTGAGCTTGGCTGGGTGGAAAATTCTTGGTTGAAATGGTTTATCTTTGAGGACTTTGAATATTGGACTCCAGTTCCTCCTTGCTGATAGTGTTTCTGCTGATAGGTCTGCTGCCCTTCTAATTGGTTTTGGTAGGTAGTCTGACCTTTCTCTCTTACTGCCTTCAGGATTTTTTCTTTTGTGCCTACTTTGTGTAGGCAAATTACTTTATGTCTAGGGGTTGGTCTTTTCATTTGATGTGTTGTAGGGGTTCTCTGTATTTCCTGTGTTTGGCCGGTTACATCTCTGGTGAGATGGGGAAAGTTTTCCTGGATAACATCCTGGAATACTTGCTTGAAGGTGTTCTCCACTTCCCTTACTTCTTCTGGGTTATCAATCAGGCATAGTTTTGTCCTCTTGATATAATTGCACATCTCTTGTAGGCTTTTTTCTTTCTTTCTGAGTTTTCTTTTGTGTACCTTTTAAAATCTTCACCCAGGGTGTTTATGAAATCATTGGTTAGGATAGAGGCCAGGGCAAGGACCTCTGATTCTCTAAGACCCTCCAGGTTGATCCACCCATAGCCAATAGCCTTTGAACTCAATATCTTCAAATGGCTACAGACCCATCAAAGTACAATAGCATCCAGGCAATATTTCCCCTTCTAATCTCCACATCATCTCATTTTCTTTTTTAATTCAAATTTCAAAATAACTTTTTTCTTTTAAAAACTATAAATAGAGAAGGGATCTTGCTATGTTGTCCACGCTGGTCTCGAACTCCTGGTCTAAGCAATCCTCCTTTGGCCTCTCAAAGTGCTGAGATTACAGGCATGAGCCATGGCTCCAGGCCCTGCCCTCTCATCTTCTACACTTATTTAATGACTATTACCTGCCAGGGTCTGAGTTTGACCCTGGAGAAACAAGATAAATAGGACACCAGGGGTTGGCAGCTGGTGGACAAGATGGAAATACAAAGCAGTAGTCCCAGTGATAGATGAGAGTCAACCAGCAGGCAAGGGAGCAAGAGGTCAGCTTTGCCTGGTGGAGTCCAAGAGACATTTTCAGTCAAGAAGACCCTGCAGGTGGTCCTACTCTAACAGGTATCCACAAGAAATGTCCAGTGTCAAATAAAATATTGATGTGACAAATAAAATAAATAAATAAAATAAAATAATATGAAAGTGTCAAATAAAATATTGATGTGAAATCCTTCTGATTTAGGTATGCGATCAATGATTCTTGAATTTAATCTGAAAAAAGGAGTGCATCCAACATGCCTAGGGAGCAGACTGAGGTTGGAGAGGACAGAGACAGGTTTTTGGGAGCAGAGACAGCTGTGGCATGGTGAGGAGAGGTGGGAGAGGAGAGCTCCCAGGTGGCAGGAAAATCAAGGCTGATGAATAAAACGTAACAGGACCGAGGCAGAGTGTGAGCTGTGCAGCACCCGAAGCTTTCTGTCTTGGTCACCCAGGAGCTGGGGTAAGAAGCTTGAGTTTCGGAGGCCTACAGGAGCATGAGTGGAATATACTTTTCCCGACACTCTTTTCCCCTCCAATTCTGACATTGACTTCAGATCTTCTCTGATAACTACTGAATTGGGAGAGAATGACCTCAAGGTGCGCACCAGGTGCAGTAGGAGACCAATGATGCGCTCCATCTGTTTTCCTCAGGGAGCTCTTATACCATGTATTGCCCTCTGCAATTTGTCCTGGCTGGGTCTGTTTTCCAGTTTTGATGCAGACCGTGCCTGTGCCTGTGCAAACCGTGGGATGTGTTGTGGGGTGACCAACTCATTTTCAGTTTCAATGGGACTTTCCCAGGTTTCATAACAAAAGTCCTGCCTCACTGCAAATCCTTTCAGTCCAGGTAAACCAGGACTGTTGGCCACCCTGGATGTAGGGGAGGTGCTAGGAGCACTTGGTGTGCACAGATTATCCTGGACAGCACTGGGGTAGGGGGGGCTGTGGGGAGACACCATTGCTGAAATGAAGTGTAGCTCCTAAGTCTTCCATGCACATGGGGTCTGAAGGCAGCAGGCAGGAACCCGGGGCAGCTCTGTGCATGGAGGTCACCTCAGGGTGGAAGTGCATAGCACAGAGGCTGGGCTTGGAGCAAAACTGTGGGCTGGCTGCAGTCGGTCCAGCTGCCTCTCCCTGGGGCTGAGCCAGGCTGCCCCACTGTACTTTCCTGAACATTTGAATTAATTTCATGGAACAACTCAACAGAGAAGACACAACAAAGGATCGAGATGGGTTCTCCATTCTCCAGACCACAGCTTCTCCTCTGCTAAACTTTCCTGGGGGCGTGCTTCCCCCTAGCATGCCTTCTTGTCACCAGAGGACGCTCCTTGCTGCAGGAAGCCGAGGAAGCCAAATAGCCAGGGCAGCTGTCCTCTACAAAAATGTCAGGTCAATAAAACCAAATGACTGTGGAATAGATGTCCTGAGAGAGAGGTGGGTAAGGGAGACACGTGAGCAACTTTTCCTCTCGCCTTTGCCTGCGTTCCTGCACACACACACACACACACACACACACACACACACACACACACACACACACACACAGACAGAGTGTGGAGCTGTGCAGCACCCGAAGCTTTCTGTCTTGGTCCTGCACACACACACACACACACACACACACACACACACACACATACACACTCAGGGTGGGACATAGGACAGTTAGATGACATCTCTCCTCACTTCCTATCTGAGGCATAGAAAGCATTTGGGAAATCTAGTCTTAAATGTCTGGCTCAGACCAAATCCAGCCACCTCTTCACGACCCCCTCCCCAAAGGTGAAATAGTTCCCACAGGGTGCAAGAAAGGGTTATTGAAAACAGCAGGTTTATTTATTTATTTCTTTTTCGTTAACTTCAGCACTTCTGGTAAATCTCTGATCCAGCATCTAGTGGTTAACCACTGGTACAGGAAATGACATTTAACGTCTTTATCACTCAGCCAGAAATGGAAGAACAAGGCGAGCCTGTGTTTAGGGAAGATGGATGGCTGCCCACCACCTTCATTTTAAAGGCACCCGGCTCCTTTTCCGATCGCTGGGGCCGATAGGCCTCTCACTTCCCCTCAGCCTGCTTGCTTCACTCACAGCACCAGCAGGACTGTCAGGAGAACAGCCGCGACCTCACTGCTCAGGATGGGAACCCAGACGCTGTCGGCTACCAACTGGGGTGAAACGGACAGCGTGGTTCCCCTTTCTCGGGAGCCGCTGCATGTGTGGACAGACAGGCAGGACTTGAGTTTGGATGCTCGTGTCCCAGGCACTTTGAACCGTCGCATCAGCAGACCGGGGTGGCCGAGCGGGGAGGCCACCTGATGTCGGGCTGAGACTTCGAGCAGCGCCCCGCTGTCCATTGCTAAGTGGAGGACAGGCAGCCGAGGCCTCGTGATCCCTCTCCAGGACCCTCAGCAGGGCAAGCGTGTGGAATGCCGCAAACCACAGCGAGAGAAGTGACCGTGGCTTTCACTTGCAGTTTCCCTCTGTCACTGGGCTCTTCTCTGTTTCTTGTAGCTCTTTTGGGAGGAAGGGTTTTCGGTGCAGCAGCTAAGTGGATTCCGTAACAACGACAATAACAGCAGCAATAATCACTCACAGTTGTTGAGTGGTAAGCAGTTTAGATTCATGATCTTTAGGTAAGATTTATGATGTCTAGCTCTAGAGCTGGTAAGTACTCTAGTCAGCCAGGATTTGGACCCAGATCCACCTGTTGCCAAAGCCAGTCTTGCCCTCCAGATATCTGAGAATAAGCCCTAGGCCCCTCCTCCCAATCCAGCCTTTCATCATACCCACTGGAAGCCTGAGGGTTCTGAGTGGATTCTAACCTTGGGTGAGATCAGTCTTGCCTAATTAGTAGAGGCAAGATCTCTGTCTTCCTCTACTGATTAGGGTTCCAGATTCTCTGATAAAGTCTCCCTTCTCTCTAGGAACTCACATGATCCAATTTTTATGAAAAGGGTCACTTGGGCACAAAACTGTTGCCCTTCTCAGCCTCTCTCCATCTTACCTGCATGGATTTCTGACCCTGCAGATGCGTCTCCACCAACACTGGGAGGCAGGGTGGCACAGGAACCAGTACTCACTGCTCTAAGGGGCAGGGGAGTTAGGATCAGTGCTGACGTTATCCAGTATGAAGCCGAAGCCCACTGATCTTGGGGAGTGGCCTATTGATTTCTGCTCTGCTTGGTTCTAGAGGAGATTTGAGGAAAGGGCCACTCGTCGTCTCTTGGAGCTTCACTTTATTCACCCACGTACTTGCTCTGAAGATGTAATGAAATCTGAAGAGGAGCTCTGAAAAGTACATTTATCCTTCCAGAGCTTTACTCTCCTTGATGAAGAGGAGGAGATCACTGTTGGACATCAAAGTCTTTCCAACAGGGCAGAATTGCGTCTGGGTCTTGCACCCCTAGGCTGTACTCACAACTCAGCTTTGTGATTTGTACCAGAAGGCGCTGAAGAGTCAGGGGTGAGGTATGGATGCTCCCCAGGGTGGGGTTCTTCTCCAAGGACCATCTCTTCTCCATGCCCTTGCTGTGGTGGTTTTACCCTGCAGACCGAAGGGGAGTGATCAGAAACTTGTTTGCATAATCAACACTGAGGGCTTCTTCCCTGTGCACTGGGTGCAAAGACAGATCTGCATGTTCTCTGAGCTCAAGGAATCACAGTATAGCTCAGGGGTGCCCAGCTCTGCCTGCCCACTAGAATTATTTGGGAAAAACTTGTAAAACACACTGATGTCTAGATCTACCTTAAGGGATTCTTATTTAATTGGCACTAGCGTTTTATTTTTTTTAATTTTTATGTTTTGGAGACAGTGTCTTACTCTAGGTCACTTAGGCTGAAGTTCAGTGGCATTATCATGGCTTACTGTAGCCTCAACCTCCTGGGCTCAAGCAATCTTCTTGCTTCAGCCTCCTGAGAGCTGGGACTACAGGAGTGCACCACCATGCCTGGATAACTTTTTACTTTTTTTTTTTTTTGAGTTGGAGTCTCACTCTGTCGCCCAGACTGGAGTGCAGTGGCCGCTGCCGGCCACCGCAGCCTCGACCTGCTGGGCTCCAGCGATCCTTCCGCCTCAGCCTTCCGAGTAGCCGGAATTACAGGTGTGCGCTACCACACCCGGCTAATTTTTAAATTTTATTGTAGAGATGAGGTCTCGCCTGCCCAGGCAGGTCAGGTGGGTACTTTTTACTTTTTTTGTAGAGAGATCTTGTTATGTTGCCTAGGCTGGTCTTGAACTCCGGGCTCAAGCAATCCTTCCTTTTTGGCCTTCCAAAGTAATGGAATTGCAGATGTGAGCCACTGTGCCCAGCCAACACTAGCATTTTTTATAAGGTTCCTAGGTGACCCTAATGCGCAGTCAAGAGGCAAAAACCACTGATCTAGATGGAGAGACAGATAAGTTTAAAAAAAAAAAAAAACAGCAACAAACTATGATGGAGAGTATTATATGCTCTGATTTTGGCAATGCAAGTTGCTATGGAAGCAGAGTTAGGGTCACTTACCCAACCACAGAAAGAGTTCGGGAAATTTTGTGTAGTAGGAAACATCACAGCTGAGATTTCAAGAGTAGGAATTAACCAAGCAAATCTGGCCTGAGGGGGCTGAGGGTATGTGGGGTGAGGTATCCAGATTTTGGGGGAAAGCAAGATGTGTTTTCCAAGTCCAGAAGGGAAAGGGAGCCAGGCACTCACGTGGGTTTGCAAGCGGTTTAGTATGGCTGGAGACAGCTGGGTGGGAAGCCCAGCAAGAGAAGCAGAGAGGAGACTGGAGGCCAGCTCCCCCAGGAATTGATGGCAATACTAGGGACATTGGACCCTATCCTGGGGGTAGAAGGGAACTAATGAAGAGGCACAATAGGAGGAAGAACTGCCAGTTTTGCAGCGTGAGAAACAGATAGGAAGGGAGCCAGACAGAGGTAGGCAGGAAGTCAGAACATACTCGTGATGGTTTCCTGAACTACGTTAGTAGTTATAGGGCTAGCAAGAGGCAAGCGGATTTGGGAGCTATTAGGACTTAGAACCAATTATACGTGGGGAGGGAAGTGAGAGAAAAGTCAAGGGCAATTTCCAGCCCAGGCCCAGTGGCTTATGCCTGTAATCCCAGCACTTTGGGAGGCCGAGGTGAGATTACTTGAGCCCAGGAGTTCAAGACCAGCGTGGGCAACATAGCACGACCTCGTTTCTACAAAAATGAAAATTAAAAATTAGCAAGGCTTGGTAGTGTGCACCTGTGGTTTCAGCTACCGGGAAGGCTGAGATGGAAAGATAGCCTGAGTCCAGGAGCTTGAGGCTGTGGTGAGCCCTCATCATGCCACTACACTCCTGCCTGGGTGACAGAGTGAGACTCTGACTCTAAATAAATACTTTTTTTTTTTTTTTGAGTTGGAGTCTCACTCCGTCACCCAGACTAGAGTGCAGTGGCCGCTCCTGGCCACCACAGCCTG
>NW_007249980.1:426239-442993 GCF_000164805.1 Carlito syrichta
AACCCACAGGCTCAGGCAATTCACTCACCTCGGCCTCCCAAAGCATGGGATTACAGGCTGAGCCACCGAGCCCGGCCATAAATAATTTTTTAAAAAAGATAATTTCCGGACCAGACTCGTTGGCTCAGCCTGTAATCCCAGCACTTTGGGAGACTGAGGCGAGTGGATTGCCTGAGCTCATGGGTTCAAGATCAGCTCAGTCAACTTGGTGAGAACTTGTCTCTACAATAAATAAAAAATTAGCTGGACATGGTAGTGCTCGCCTGAGGGTTCTGGCTACTTGGAAAGCTGAGGCAGAAGGATGACCTGAGCCCAGCAGGTTGACACTGGGGTGGCCATGAGTGTGTCACTGCACTCCAGCCTGGGCAACAGAGTGAGACTCCAACTCAAAAAAAAAAAAAAAAAGAGAATTTCCAGATTTTTTGTCACGGGTAATGGGGTACAGGAGACCCAGATGAATAGAATTGCCTGATGGAAACTCACAGAGTCCTAGAAACCCCAGTAGGAATGGGAGGGCCTCTGCTGGCAGCTTGGGGTCCTCAGAACCTATGCAAACTTCGTGTGGGTTGTCCAGTCCTCCTGGGAGCATCATGGGGGGACATCAGCGAAAGAATGAGGGTACCTCCTGCATTCTTTGCAGCTTTGTGAGTCTGTTCAGATTTTCTGGGCATCCTTCCCACTCAAGGTGCTCATTTCCCCAACTAGACCAACCCCAGACACTGATGGCATCTCACAGACAAACAGTCATGATGGATTTCCATTTTCTGACCTCTTACCTAATCTCCCATTTTCTTCTCTAACGCAAACCTCCCGACCCCATCTACCCATGTAAGAAGTCTTTTAATGATGCAGACACCTTCAAATATTCTTTGTGTTCCTGTTGGCAAATTTAGGCCCCCTATAGGCTCCCTATACACTCCTATGTCATCCCTGTCCCAGGGACTTGCTCCCCGTAAAGATTTCTACCCATTTCTGACTCCACACAGTTATGTGTGTCCACTCCCCACAATCTGTTGCACCCACTTCAAAGACCACCACTGAGGCCAATTTCAAAGATGGCTGCCATCTTTTCTATTTTGCGGCCCACCCCTGTATTACTTGTAGGTAGTAACCTTCTTCTTGTGATCCTTCCTTTTGATTCTCTGTCTTCTGAGCTCCCTCCCTTTTGGGGGCTTCTTTTTTGCCTTACCTGCCATCTTGCTATTTCACAAATATATCCAAAAGTTGTTCTACAAAGATGTCAAAGTTAGGCCCTGTGACCTACTTTTCGTCTTGACTATTAGGGTTGTTTAGTGTTTAACATGACAGCATAAGGAAAGCTTCTTTGTAGATGGAAAATTACCAAATAAATTTTAGATAATGAAAAAGCAACCAGTTTGGAAGATATCTACTTGCTTACAAAATTAGGTGAAAATTATACTTAGAGACAACCTTTGAAAAGTAATGCGATTCTGTCTTTAAACTCTCCTGGAAATGCAGTGTTCACTGAGTTGATCTTCATAATTCAGATTTTAAGCTGAGATAAAGCACTGGAAGATTTATGAAAAATTTGGTTTGCTTCTTGTAGTCTTCTTGACATTCATTAAAAAAAAAAGTTGCTGAGCACAGTGGCTCATGCCTGAAATTCCAGCACTTTAGGAGGCAGGGGTAAGAGGATTGCCTGAGCCCGGGGGTTTGAGACCAGCCTGGTCAACTGGTTGAGACCTCATCTCTACAATAAATAAAAAAAAATTGTCAGGCGTGGTGGTGCGTGCCTACAGTTCCAGCTACTTGGAAGACTGAGGTGGAAGGATTGCCTAAGCCCAGCAGGTTGAGGCTGCAGTGACCTTGAGCGTGCCACTTCACTCCAGCCTGGGCAACAGAGTGAGACTCCAACTCAAAAAAAGAAAAAAATGTCCTGGAGATAGGCAAGCTTGTGTGCCTTTTTTACTGTTGTTCCCTCTACTTGAAATTCTTCACATATATTGAGTATCTTATTGTAATCATTCATTCATTTCATTCATTCACTCAGGCACATCCACTGAGTCTTACAATGTGACAGACAATATATTAAGAACTAGGGAACCAGAAGTGGACAAAATAGATAGGATTCGTGCCCTCATGAACTTATAGCTTAAGGCTGAATGTGAGAAGAACATAGGAAAATTGTCATACAAATAACCATAAAATACTAGCCGCACTGAGTGCTATGGTGAAGTCCACAGATCTGTAAGAATATATAATCAGGGGTTTGAACTGGACTGGGAGTGACTGGCAGGAAGACTTCCCCAAGGAAGTGATGCTTCTGCGCAAATCTGAGGGATGAGGAGGAGTCAGTTAGGTGAGACCAGGGGTGGAGAATGGGGGGTTTCAAGCAGAGGCAAAGAAGGGAGAAAGTGTGCAGGTTTGAGAAACTGAAAGGAGGCCAGTGAGGGTTGAAAGGCAGAGAATATGCCTGAGCCCGCGGGTTCGAGACCCGCCTGGGCAGTGAGACCTCATCTCTACAGTAAATCAAAAAATCAGCTGGGCGTGGTAGCGCGCGCCTGTAGTTCCAGCTACTTGGAAGGCTGAGGCGGAAGGATCGCCGGAGCCCAGCAGGCAAGGCTGCGGTGGCCGGGAGCGGCCACTGCACTCCAGTCTAGGTGACAGAGTGAGACTCCAACTCAAAAAAAAAAAAAAAAAATAGAAAGGCAGAGAATATGGCACAAACTGAGGCTGGAGATGGTCAGACTGTGTAGGCTTTGAAGATTATGGCAAGAATTGGAATTTTTTTTTTTTTAGTTTGTGAGAGTGGCGTGCTCATGGCTACCTATTACAGCCCTGACTTGTGCTCAGATGATCCTTCCTCCTCAGCCTTCCCAGTAGTTGGAACTACAGACACGAGTCACCACACCTGGCTAATTTTTTGATTTATTGTAGAGATGAAGTCTCCCTACGTTGCCCAGGCTGGTCTTGAACACCTGGGCTCAGGCAATCCTTTTGCCTCTACCTTCCAAAGTGCTGGGATTACAGACAGCATGGTTTTGGAATTTTTTTGAGTCAGAGTCTCACTCTGTCACCCAGGCTAGAGTACAGTGGCCACCCTAGCATCGACCTGCTGGGTACCTGCGATTCTTCCACAGCCTTCCAAGTAGCTGGAACTACAGGCACACGCTACCACGCCTGGCTAATTTTTTGATTTTTATCGTAGAGATGAGGTCTCGCCAAGTTGTCCAGACTGGTGTTGAACCCATGGGCTCAGATAATTCCCTCACCTCCGTCTCCCAAAGTGCTGGGATTACAAGCTTTAGCCACCGTGCCCAGCCAACATTGGGATTAAAAAAAAAAAATCTTGAGTGGAAATCCTTTGAAATAGTTTAATCAAAATGTGTTAGGTTTGCATAGAGGTAGCTAAAAAATCATGGGCCCATCCTCTATCCTTGAGAGATCTTGATTTATGGCAGGAGTCAAGTTCATGACCCAGCATGAGGCAATGGGTTCAGTCCCTTGATATAACTACCTACAGAGTGTTACAGAAGCCTGGGCAAAGGAGATGTCTTTCTGGATGAGGCATAGTCAGAGAAGGTTTCAAAAGGAGGTAACATTTGAGCTAGGGGTTGAAAAATTGTAGTGGTTATCCAGGTAATAAAAGGTATGGGAAGAGAAGTCACAGGGAGAAGCAGCATAAGTTGGAAAGAAGAGCTTGTATTCTAAAACTCAGGGACGAGCAAGCAGAGCAGGTTTGCATGGATAGAGACCAGAGTGCTCTGCTACTCATTAGGGATGTTTATCAGGATTCCAGCTTTCCTTCCTTCTGGGCATGTGGTAGCTTTGTACTTTCCAGTGCACTTGGGTTCAGATGTGGCCAATGAAAGTAGCAAAGGGATGTCTTTCACTTCCAGCTGAAAGATCGAAAAGCTGGTGCATTTTTTGCCTTGTTCTCTTTTCCTTTGACCACTAACAATGTTCCAGAGAGCGAAAACTTTGTGAGATTGTGTCCTAGATTGAGGACGATGGTGATGGAAGTAGAACCACCTTTTGGCCTGCAAAGAACATGGTGGATGAACAAGAAACACACCTCTAGTGTAAGCCACTGAGATACGAGGGTCATTTGTGACTGCGGCATAATTTAGTTTATCCTGACTGAGACAGGGACCTGTCAATAACTGTGAAGGGTCTAAGGTTTTACATTGCATGTAAGCTAATAAGCCAGCCTGCTGTAGCTGATTGGACATTGGCAGAAGACACAAGATTCTTGAGTCAGAGACAAAGGATTTTATGACTGACACAAAGCAAGCAGCAGAAGCTTCATTTTTGTGTTGGTTTTTCTTGCCCTCCAAGTCCAACTGTGGCAACATAGAATGGTCCAGATGGATGCCTCACCTGGTGGGTTTGTCACAGCAGAGGAACTCCAGGCTTAGAAACTCCAATCTTACTTTTTTTTTTGAGTTGGAATCCCACTCCATTGTCCAGGCTGGAGTGCAATGGCACACTCTTGGCTACCCCAGCATCGACCTTTTGCCTCAGCCTTCCAAGTAGCTGGAACTACAGGTGCTCGCTACCACATCAGACTAATTTCTTTGATTTATTGTAGAGACGAGGTCTTGCCAGGTTGCCCAGGCTGGTCTCGAACCTGCAGGTTCAGGTAATCCACTTGCCTTGGCCTCCCAAAGTGCTGGGATTACAGGCTGAGCCACTGAGCCGGGCCAGAAACTCCAATCTTTTATAATGGATTGAAAACAAACTTGCCCAAACTTTTCCTGGAGGGAGATAGTATCTTTACTAGTCTAGAAAGCAAATAAACCTTCCCTCTGCTCTTGAGAGAGTCACTATCTCTATTTTCCAAAGCTGTTCACTACACATTCTTGAAAACAGTGTCTGGAACATAAGTTGCCAGTGCCTCTGTTTGCAAGGAGTAAAGAAATGTGGGGGATCCATGGAGAATTATCTCCCAACAGTATCTTTGGGTAAATGGAGGATAATGGATGGTAGGAGATATTTGGAGCCAGATTAGGAAGAATTTTGTAGACCATACCAGGGAGACTGCATTTCACTAGGAGGTGATGACGAGTCATCAAAGTTTCTAAAGCTGTGCTATGGAGAATAGAGGTTGGACTAGAAGAACAGTAACGGCTAAAGGTGCAGGTTTGAGAATTTTAACATATTGAAGGGAACTGAAACCACTGGATCTTTTCTCTACTTGGGTAAATTCTACAACCTTCAAAGCCCATATCAAAGAGCATCTTAATTAGTAGTTTAAAAAGTATAAAGGGTACCTGAACAAAGCATATTTGTATACCTAACCCTTAACTGTACCCCTCAGTATCAAAATAAAACATATTGATTATAAAAAAAAAAGTATAGGCCGGATGTGATGGCTCAAGCCTGTAATTCCAGCACTTTGGGAGTCTGAGATAAGGGGATTGCCTGAGCCCATCGGTTTGAGAATAGCCTGGGCAACTTGGCAAGACCTCATCTCTACAGTAAATAAAAAAAATTAGCCATGCATGGTAGCACACACCTGTAGTTCTGGCTACTTGGAAGGCTGAGGCAGAAAGCTCAACTGAGCCCAGCAGGTCGATGCTGGGGTGGCTGTGAGTGTGCCACTGCACTTCAGCCTGGGTGATGGAGTGAGACACCAACTCAAAAATATATATATATATTGTATAGATGAGCATGGTGATTCATACCTATAATCCCAGTTACATGTGAGGATCTTTGAGCCCAGGAGTTCAAAACCAGTTGGGCAATATAGCAAGACCTAAAAAATTAGCTGGGCATGGTGGCAGGCTCCTGTAGTCCCAGCTACTCAGGAGGCTGAGGTGGGAGGATAGCTGGAGCACAGGAGTTCGAGGCTGTGGTGAGCTACGATCTCACCACTGCCCTCCAACCTGGGTAACAGAGTGAGACCTTGTCTGAAAAAAAAGAGAAACAACCCAAAAAAACTCTTATTATTCTTCAAAAGCAGAACCTTTTTAAATCAGAGAAGTCTAATGCAGACTTCCAACAAATAAAACAGAAGGAGCTGTATTTTGGGTGACTCAATAATGGAAAACCTGGTACCCTGCCTCTCATTTCCTCACTTTAAAAAACAGCAGACACCCAAAAACTCCTCTCTGGAGTCCTTGGGATCCACAAAAGTCACTTTGAGACCACTCCCCGCCTTCCTAATTGGCCCAGGCCAGGATTAATTGCTCCTTCCTCCGGGTTTCTCTCCACAGTTTGATCTTATCATCAGAGTAGCATTTATCACTTTGACACGTTTGAGGAAAGTGTTGGTAATCTTCATCTCAATTCCCCAGTGCCCAGTTCAGTGTACCTGTCACACTGGAGGGCTGTCAGCCAACGTTTGCTGAATTGAATGGAATTGAAATGAGAAACACACCAATGAAACACACTTTTAGAACTACAGCTTGTGTAAAGCTTTGCATTTTATATTTAATTAAATATAATAGACAATCCCTGAGACCTAACCAAGGGCAAATAAGGATCAAGGGAATAATGGAATAAAATAACTCTTTCTATAGTGGAACAGTTATACGGAAATGGTTTTAGCTTTTCTAATGTACCAACAAATGCTTATTCAAGCAACAAAGAGAGCCTTTTCTTAGAAAGGGGACCACAGTCCAAATAAATACCGTTCTCCAAATTAGTGTAAGAAGATTGCCAATCCTTTCTCAGGTGTGTAAATCCATTCAGTCACTTGTGGTTTCATCAGGCAAGAAAGGAAAGCCCTGTGTTTATTCTGATCACTTTTGCCAGCAAGATATTTACTTTGGAAAAACAGAATAATTGAAACAACAACGGTGAAGTTGAACATGTTCATCTAACTGGAGTTCACAGGTGATTTGGTGGAAACAATGGTTCCTTGAGTCTCTGAGTGCTCGGCATTTTCTGGGACTTTATACTTATTAGTGAATGAATCTTACGACTTTTAAGGTGAAAAAAGTGTGGAATTTCTGTTTATCTTGTTCTGGTTCTGTTCTGTTCACTGTCTGTCTATCTGGAAGAAAGTCAGCCCTGAGTTTAGGTGAGGAGGAAGGGAGGGAGAAATCCAAGATCCTGTTGTGAGGATGGGCCCAGGTTTGTAGTGCTGAAATTTAGATAATTTTTGGAGCTCTTTATAATAAAAGATTGAAAAATTAGGTCTTAAAAGTGAATATTTATTTAGAATGGGAACATAAGTCATAACAATAATATTTTTATTAATATTAGACATCTTGATAATATTTTTACATTATTTTAGCCATATGCTCGGTATTTTTATATGACAACAATTTTGTCATATTTCTATAGAGTCAATAGAAAGATTATTCAGTCTTTTTACTTAGCATCTTGATAAAAACTTTATTTATTTATATTATCAATAACCTAGAAAAATTTATATCAGGTTCACAACTTATGATTAGTCATGCCAAGAAAATATTTAGCATTTGTCAAATTTGGGCAAACCACTATCAAGTTTCTTTCTTAGAAGAGTTAAGATTTGAGATTTTCTTGTGAGTTTCTGTTTTAAATATTAATTTTTTTTTTTGCTGGGGTGACCATGAGCATGCCACTGCATTCCAGCCTGGGCGACAGAGTGAGACTCCAACTGAAAAAAAAAAAAATTTTTTTTTTGTTTCTTTGTTTTCTCTCTCTCTCTCTTTTTTTTTTAAATTGTAGATTCAAGGGGATATGTGTGGGGTCTGTTACATGAACATAGTGCATGATGATGAGGTTTGAGCTTCTATTGAACCTGTTGCCCAAATGGTAAACATCCTATCCAATAGGTAGTTTTCCAACCATTTCCCCCCTCCTCCATTTCTCCCCACTTTAACAGTTCTCAGTGTCTATTGTTCTCATCTTTAATGCTGTTTTATCCAGCGTTTAGCTCCCACTTAGAAGTGAGAACATGCAGTATTTGGTTTTCTGTTTCTCCATTATACTTATATTGACCTCCAGCTGCATCCATGTTGCTGCAACAGACACGATTTAAAAAGAAATGTATCACATTTTCTTCATCCAATCCACCATTGATGGGCATCTAGGTTGGTTCCATGTCTTTGCTATTGTGAACAGTGCTGTGATAAACATACAAGTGCCGGTGTCTATTTGATAGAATGATTTATTTTCCTTTGGGTATCTACTCAGTAATGGGATTTCTGGGTTGAATGGTAATTCTATTTTTCATCATTTCGGAAATCTCCAAATGGCTTTCTACAGGGTCTGAACTAATTTACATTCCCACCAAAAGTGTATAAGTGTTCCTTTTTCTCTGCAAACTCTCCAACATCTGTATTTTTTTAAAACTTTCTGAAAGACTCTGAACTGATCACATTCATGTTCTCATTTTCATGGTATATTATACATTTTATATTATCTTCATCAATGCCAGTATTTTGTTTCAAATTGGCAAGAAATTTAAATCATTTCCCAAAGTATTCTTATGATTCACTTTTCCTCATTCACTGGATTGTCAAACAATCCAAGAGTTTATTACTTATTGTCACCTCTATTCTCTTTCTTAATGAATCACATTTGCCTTTGGTGTAATCTAATTAATTTTTGTTGTTATACTTTACTTCTTGGTGTTAGAATAATATCTATTGATTTTATTACTCACTTTATTGCTTTTGTTTTACATTTCATTATTTTTAATCTGAATGTTCTTATAGTTCTTTGATAAATACATTTAGTAAACGTTAATTGGGAGGCTGTAGTTTCTTATTTGTTTTATTAAAACATTCCAAAACATTTTTGGATATTGGGAGGAGAGTGGGAGGAAACAGGGTGGGTTAGGACCTTAACTCAGCACACAGACTGAGCCAGAGAAAGCTTGCAAGATTCGAGCCAAGCTGGCCTGGGAAGGATCAGGCAAGGGCAGGTGGGGGGGTTTGTTTGTGCCTAGGAAAACTTGAGGGAGGGAGGAGGCAGTTGATTAGGGTGGGTTTTGCTATAACTTCCTCAACCAACTCAAAGAAAGGGAGTATTAGGATAGGAAACTCAAGAAGAGGATGGTCAGGCCCGAACAGGAGCAAGGTGAAATCTCCTTAGACGTAACAAGGATGCTTTGGAGAAGAAACTTAGCAAATACCATGGAAAAAGGTCTGACTGGTCTGGAAGTCATGGAGGAATACTAGAGCCCCCAGAGGATGGTTAAGCTAGAACATATTCAAGGTGGGAAGAAATACCTGCAGGAGTTGCAGGGAGCTGATGGCACTGCAGTTAGTGTATCTTGGTGGTTGGTGATTCTCTTCAAGGAGCCCCAGGTAGGAAAAGATGCCTTCTTTCTTCAAAGGATGAGTAATGAGGAACCCTAAATTATCCCCTCAGGCCTAATGAGCTGGATATTTGTTTATTCATTTATTTTTTTTTTTGTAGTGATGGGGTCTGGCTATGTGGCCCAGGCTGGTCTCAAGCTTCTTGGGCTCAAGCAACCCTACCACCTCAGCCTCTCAAGGTGCTGGGATTACAGGCATGAGCCATTAGGCACAGCAAGCAGAAATATTTTGAAAAGAGGCAACATCATATAATAGATCGTGAATTTTAGAGTCAAAAAGACCTGGGTTTGAACTCTGGTCATGCAACTTCTTATCATCTCTTGTCCTTAGCTAAGATCCTCAATGTCTATAAATCTAATCCTCCCTGCTCTGCAAAAATGGGGATAATAGTGCACACCCTTCTTTCTGGGTAGATAGTACATAGATCTTATAAAATGATATGATGAACAGCACAATAGTTGTATAATCCAGAATAGATGTGGATGTTAACAATGTGGGTTTTTGAAACATTGGATTTATTTTAATAATTTTGCTGTATTTTTGTTAATTTAATTCTTATTTTCCTAATAAAGAAAATAACAAATTGACTTAACTCAGATCTCAGAATTTTCCTTTTTCTAATTTCTTTCATATTTATTTTATTTCATTTTTATTATAAAGATGTGGGGGTACAATTCAGGGTTAGGTATACATTGATTATGCAGGTACCCTTGTTGACTAGATATGCTCCTCCCTCCCCTAGCAGTTTCCCTCAACTGCCAACCCCCCCCCACAGTTTCCCATTACTGCCAAACACTTTCTTATAGTATTATAATTGTTCAAGGTCCGCTTATGAGTGAGAACATATGGCACTCTGTTCTTTGTTTCTGTGATAAATCACTGAGATCTCAGAATTTTCAATGACTACCTTGGCCTTTTTGCTTGTAGTGCCAATGCTGTCTGTGCTACACACACATGCGCATGCGCGCGCACATACACACACACACACACACACACACACACACACACACACACCCACACACACACACTGTTGTGATGAAAACCATCAAGAAATAGAGCCAGAGTACTTGAACAAATTCCAGAGTTCAAGGCAGAAAATAAGAGTTCTGACCCCCTCCAACTTTTTTCTTGTTCAATACTTCACAAGTAGGTATATTTTTTTGTGATATTGTGAAATATATATTTGGTCTTTGATTCAATTCCTGTTACACAACTCCTAAAATCCTTATAATCTCCAAAGTAGCTTCAGAAGTGGGGCGAGCCACCAGAAAGACCAAGATAGGATTAGAGGGGTGGGTCTTTTAGCTCCAACCCCCAATCTCCAGGAAAAGGAGAGAGGCTGAAGGTTAAGTTATCCACCAGAGTGAGTGGATTGCCTGAACCCGTGGGTTTGAGACCCGCCTGGGCAACTTGGCGAGACCTCATCTCTACAATAAATCAAAAATTAGCTGGGCGTGGTAGCACGCGCCTATAGTTTCAGCTACTTGGAAAACTGAGGTGGAAGGATCGCCGGAGCCCAGCAGATCGAGGCTGTGGTGGCCGGGAGCAGCCACTGCGCTCCAGTCTGGGCGACAGAGTGAGACTCCAACTCAAAAAAAAAAAAAAAGAAAAGAAAAGAAAAAGAAAAAAAAGTTATCCATCAGAAGCTGATGATTTAATCAATCATGTCAATGTAACAAAACTTCTATGAAAACCCAAAAGGTTTGGGTTTGAGAGCTTCCAGATAGATGAACACGTCTAGATAGAGGAGTTCCTGGAGGGTGGTGCCCAGGCAGGGCATGAAAGCTCTGCACCCTTTCCCACCTCACACCTTGCCCTATGCATCTCTTCATCTGTGTCCTTTCGAATATCCTGTATAACAAACTAATAAGCGTAAATAAGTGTTTCCCTGAGTTCTGTGAGGCGCTCTAGCCAACTAATCAAACCCAAAGAGGGGGTCATGGAAACACCAACCTGAAGTGGAGTCGGAAGTCCCAAAGGCCAGGACTTGAGATTGGTGGAAAGGACAGGGGGGTGGTCTTGGGGACTGAGCCTTCAATCTGTGGTATCTGACACTACCTCTGGGTAGATAACATCAGAACTGAATTAGAAGATACTCAGCTGTGCCTGATGCTTGGTCTGTGGGACAAAACCCCCTAAGGCATTTCGTTGTGTAAGTATTCTGTGTTGGTTGATATGGTGTGAGAACAGAGGAAAATCTGTGTGTGTATTTTTTCCCTCAGAATTTTACTGATACAATGATTCTTTGATTTTGGAAAGGACTCTGTTTGTTATCTGGGTACTGATGCTACCTGGCTATACTTTCTTCAATTACTTTGTTGATATGTCTTTATTTTCCTTCATGTCATTATTTGGATTTATTATTTTCACGTGTTCTGCTGTAATGTGATCACGCCACTTCAGCTGCAAGACACCAGGTGCTCCCACCTCTCATAAGGAAGAGGCAAGGCACATTCTCTTGGACTTAAAACTGATTGACACTCTGGGATCGGGTGGGAAAGAACCTCCACTCTCTTTGCTTTGTTGCAAAGTGCATCTTCCCCCTCCCCCTACCAGTATGTGTGTGAGGTTTTGTCCCTCCTTGAGAAATCAAGGAAAAAGGAACACAAGTTACTTTAGATATATCCAAGAATTTAGGTGCATCAGACCAGAGGGAATTTCCCACAGAATATTATAGACTTTTGTCCTTAGAGAAACATCCAGGAAAAGCCACCTTGATCATCATAGGTATAGATATTAAGTATGATTTGGTTTGGAAATTCACAACTCATTTAGCAGTTGTTTAGTTCTACTTCCTAAGATCCCAGGCCCTGCAAAAATTCTCTTTCTGCAGGTATAGGAATCTCAGTACAATAAACTAGCACAGCCAATAACAACTAGTTCTCATTTCTTCTGACGAGATCTTAAGAAGAGACCGGTCAATGAAGGGCCAGTCCCTGCTCTAATCTCAAGGTCATGGGGCAAGGGATTAGCCATTTCCTAGCCAAAGGATTAGGTGGGAACACCCTGAAAGTTGTGAGCTCCAGTCAGGGGAATGCTTTGGTGAATATCTTATTTGGTTGGATGATTGTTTAAGACATTTATAATTTACTTCATAAAAAAAAGACAAGCCAAAAATGAAGAAATAAAAATAAGGACCTGTCAATAGCCAAGTTATAAGTTAAGGGAGGTCATTAACATCTTCATGTTTCATTCATCCTGAGCTAGGACTATCAGATTGGAGGAATATCCTGCATTGGGACCTGGAGTGGGAGAAAACAGTGACAGCTTTTCTATCTTTTACTTTTTTGCTTACAATCCTTAATATCTCTATCTTTTAAAAGTAGCTAGTGTAGAGTGGCTAATTTAATGCACACAAGAGGACTAGGGAAGATTTGGATAAGCCATTGCCTAACTGTGTGCTTTTATCACCATGAGGGCCATATGAGAATGTGGATGACTAACAGAAAACCTCTTTCCACATCTGAGGAGAACAAACCTCCTGCCAAAGTTGGGTCAATGGAATGGTCTCTGAACATTGAGAGAAGCATTGTAATTACTATTAATAAGAATAAAATTAGACCAGACGTGGTGGTTCACGCCTATAATCCCAGCATTTTGGGAGACTGAGGTGAGAGAATTGCCTGAGCCCACAGGTTTGAGATCAGCCCAGGCAACTTGGTGAGACCTCATCTCTACAATAAATCAAGAAAAATTAGCCGGGTGTGATGGCGCATGCCTGTCGTTCCAGCTACTTGGAAGGCTGAGGCGGAAGGATCACCTGGGCCCAGCAGATTGAGGCCGCAGTAGCCATGAATGTGCCACTGTACTCCAGCCCAGGCAACAGTGAAACTCGGACTCAAAAAAATAAAAATTAAATTAAATTAAAATGACAGTAAGCAACACATTGACTTCCCACCAGGATTTCTTGTTCAGGAAAATAGATCTCTCCTACAGAAGGCTGAAACAGACGGGAGGGAGCCCCTCCCCAGGTGAGAGATTTTCAGACATGTGAATAGTTAGCACATGCTTGGAAATCTAAAATGGAGAAAAGAGAACACATGACTGTCCTCATTCTGACCTGTGGCTTTTTGCCATCTTATCAGCAAGAATGCTTTCAACTGCACATAACAAAAGTAATCCTATCCAAAGTGACTTGAGCAAAAAGAGAGTTTATTATATGATATTTCTGGGTTCCCAGGGAGGCTGCTACTTGTCACAATGCTGCCATCATGCTCCATTTCTATGTACACCATGATTTTGCTCACTTGCATCTTGGCCCCATTCGCAGAGGCTCTTCCTTTGGGGTCATAATGGCTGTGCAGTTCCAACCCTATCCCTTCACATCTTCAAATCTCAGGGAGAAAGACATCAGGTTTCTTTTTCCGAAGTCCTGGCAAAATCCCATTTCATCTCACCAGGGCAATTGGATTATTGCAATGCAATGCTTTGACTGAGATAGATTCCTGTGCTGGCTGATTTTATGTGTGAACTTCACTGGGCTAAGGAATGACCAGATAGCTGTTAAAGCATTATTTCTGTGTGTGTCTGTGAGGGTGTTTCTGGAAGAGATTAGTCATTGAATCACTAGACTGAGTAAAGAAGATCCACCCTCACCAGTGTGGGCAGGCATCATCCAATCTGAGCATTTTAATAAAGCAAAAAGGTGGAGGAAGGGCAATGGTACTCACTCTTCTTGAGCTAAGATTACTATTTTCTGCCCTAGGACTTTGAAACTCTTGGTTCTCAGGCCTTTGGACTTTAGGACTTATACCATCAGTCCCTACCCCATCTTCAGGCCTTAGACCTCAGACAAAATTACGCCACTGTCTTTTCTGGTTCTCTAGCTTGCAGACAGTAGATGTGGGACTTTGCAGCTTCTTAATCATGTGTACCCATTCCCATAATAAATCTCTTTGTGTGTGTGTGTGTCCCATTCTGATTTTTCTAACTCTCACTAAACAAAAATTTGAAGCTGTAGGCAGCAGAGGGAAGAATGGATGTTAAGAAGACAAATGACAAGTATCTATCTGTGACAAATATCTATTTGGGCCCTTGTTTGTCTCTGGGATCCTCCTCCTTTTTTGTCAGGGATAAGTTCAGAACACATTGGGGAGAAGAGAATGTACTGAGCTCCTTCCTGAAGGCTGGTTGGAAGCCAGTGAACTCCAAACTCCTGCTCCTCTCTTTGGTAGACAGTTGCCTAGGGGAGAAGGTTGGTATTATATAAACACCAATTTTATATGTGTGTTGAAGCATGGGGAGAAATATGGTCCCATGGGTCTTCTGAAACTATCAGGCATAAAAATTAATTAGTGTTCAAATGACCGTTGCCTCCAAGAGGATGTTGGTGGGTCCTCAGAGGTCCCCATTTTAGTATCTGACAATTCCCAGACCAGTAAAAGTCTGTACCTTTTCCCCTTTCAACCTCTGTCCCCAGATGAAAGCATAGGAGCCACAGTGATGACTTTTATCAATGGGGAATCTGGCAACAATTCCACTTCCTGACTAGATAATACAAAAACTTCAGGGCATTTGATTTGGCAATTACTGAAAAGCAGATGAAAGTGAATTTTTCCCCCTCCCTGGGAAAGGAGCACACAGAAAATGTCGCTTTTCCCCTGGAGTCTTGTAGTTTTAGAAGAGGTTTGACCACTGGTAGAGCCGCACACACACACACGCACACACGCACGCACGCACACATACACATATATTTTACATAAAGACTGGGAAGAATTCAACTAGAGTTTCTCTTGATTAGTTATCTCTTAATTAGGCTCTTGATTGCCCAGTCCCTCTGGATGGTTATGGCAGCTGTGAGGATTTGTCTCCCTAATGGATTTCTGGGCTGGCATAGGTACATGGGGCCGTTGGCTTCTTCAGAAGAACTGTGGAGTAGTGCAGTAGACCAACTGGGGTAACACTTTAAATCCCTATCAGTTATACAGCTGTTTGGTCCAACAGAACTACAGTGGCTGATATAAGCAGGGGAAATGTGCAAGAATGGAAGGAGCCAAAAAGATACTATTTGAACAGTTTTCAAATCTTCATTCCATAGTCACTTCTGGGAACATCCCCCACTTTTTTTTTTTTTTTTTTGAGTCTTACTCCGTCACCCAGGCTGGAGTACATGTCACGCTCACGGCCACCCCAGTGTGAACCTGCTGGGTTCTGGTAATCCTTCCACCTCAGACTTCCAAGTAGCCAGAACTACAGGTGTGCGCTACCATGCACAGTTAATTTTTTATTTTTTATTTTTTTTGAGTTGGAGTCTCACTCTGTCACCCAGACTGGAGTGCAGTGGCCGCTCCTGGCCACTGCAGCCTTGACCTGCTGGGCTCCGGCGATCCTTCCGCCTCAGCCTTCCAAGTAGCTAGAACTACAGGAGTGCACTACCACACCCGGCTGATTTTTTGATTTATTGTAGAGATGAGGTCTCGCTGCCTAGGCGGGTCTCGAACGCGCGGGCTCAGGCAATCCACTCACCTCAGCCTCTCAGAGGGGCGGGATTACAGGCTGAGCCACCGAGCCCGGCTAATTTTTTTTTAATGGTGAGACAAAGTCTCACCATGTTGCCCAGGCTGGTCTCGAATCCGCCGGCTCAGGCAATCTTCACGCCTCAGCATTCCAAAGGACTGGGATTACAGGATCGAGTCACTGCGCTCAGCTGAACATCCCCCACATCTTGCCAGGGATTGAAACTCCCTCTCACTTAACCAGAAAACATTCTTCCTGGAGTTATTGGGATATATAGGATGGCATGGCATGGTTTAGACAGAGATGCTGGGTCCAGTTAACTTTATGATGGAATGACTACACTATAATTTTTTTCAAGAAATTAAAGTGTAAAATATTTATATATCAAAAGATCTATCAAAGAATCAGGCTACCTGAGGAAACGTATTGGTTGTAAATCACCTAAGGAGTGGATGAATTCACTCAGTCACCAGGAATAAGGTCAAATTTTGAATCTATGCCATTCCAAAGAGATGAGAATACATGACATATTCTTAAGTTTATAAAAAACTTCTATATTGGCAGTAGTGGGAAACTGCCAGGGGAAGTAGAGGGCACACCTCATCAGCAGGGGTACCTGCATAATGAACATTTGTATACCTAACCCTGAATTGTACCCCATATCTTCAAAATTAAAAATTAAAAAAAGAAAATCTATTAAATTCTATTTCTTAGACTTCACAGATGCACATAGAGAGCATATGTGATATAAAGAAAGAAGTGAAAATAATTACGCATCTTTCTCATTATTTCTGCATTTCTACCCCTGGTCCCCGAAGAAAACCAGTAATAATGACCTACTGTGCATCTTTTCATACCTTTTCCTAAGCTAATAAGAATATATATAATTTTACTTTAAAAAAATTTGGAGCCGGGCTCAGTGGCTCAGCCTGTAATCTCGTGCCTTTGGGAGGTTGAGGTGAGTGGATTGCCTGAGCCCGCGGGTTTGAGACCCCTACAATAAATCAAAAAATCAGCCGGGCGTGGTAGCGCATGCCTGTAATTCCGGCTACTTGGAAGGTTGAGGCAGATGGATCG
>NW_007249980.1:443013-477194 GCF_000164805.1 Carlito syrichta
TGGGTGGCTGAGGTAGAAGGATCGCTTGAGCCCAGGAGGTGGAAAGCTATGGTGCGCCGTGATCATGCCAGTGCATTTCAGCCTAGGTGACAGAGACCCTGATTTTTTTAAAAAAAAATTGTAACATGATCCAGGAGGTATTTTGGAAATCTTGCGTGATTTTGGATGGAAAACTCAAAAAAAAAAAAATTTGGGATTGGCTGGTGCAGTGGCTCAAGCCTGTAATCCCAGCACTTTGGGAGGTCGAGGCAAGAGAATTGCCTGAGCCTGTGGGTTCAAGACCAGCCTTGGGACCAGCTCAAAAAAAAAAAAAAAAAATTGAGATCAAACTGTACATAGTCCCATGTGACTTGCTTTTCTCACTTATTTTGCAATGGGTAGCCCTTCAGATAAAAATAGCTATTTTTTTTTTTTTTTTGAGTTGGAGTCTCA
Source organism: Carlito syrichta (assembly GCF_000164805.1). NCBI lineage: Eukaryota > Metazoa > Chordata > Mammalia > Primates > Tarsiidae > Carlito > Carlito syrichta. Next base: position 443,446 of record NW_007249980.1, read on the forward strand.
CTCTGTCACCCAGACTGGAGTGCAGTAGTATGCTCACAGTCACTGCAGCCTTGACCTGCCAGGCTTAGGTGATCCTTCTGCCTAAGCCTTCCAAGTAGCTGGAACTATAGGTGTGCCCCACCATGCCCAGCTAATTTTTGATTTATTGTAGAGACAAGGTCTCACCAAGTTATTCAGACTGGTCTTGAACTCCTGGTTCAGACAATCCTCTCACCTTGGCCTCCCAAAGTGCCGGGATTACAGGCTTGAGCCACCGTGCCTGGCCACTAAATCATTTTTTAAAAATAGCTTTACAGTAATACAAGGTATGGATATCCCCAAATTTATTTAATCTTCATTTAATGGGTTTTCAGAAGTTTCCAGGTTTTCACCTCTAGAAATAGTGCTGCAGTAAATATTCTTGTAAATATATCATTCAAGGTTGGGTGTGATGACTCAAGCCTATAATCCCAGCACTTTGGGAGGCCAAGGTGAGCAGACTGCCTGAGCCCACAGCTCGAGAACAGCCTGGGCAACTAGGTGATACCTCATCTCTACAACAAAAATTTAAAAATAAGCCGAGTGTGGTAGTGCGCGCCTATAGTTCCAGCTACTTGGAAGTCTGAGGCGGAAGGATCACCTGAACCCAGTAGGTCAACACTGGGGTGGCTGTGAGTGTGTCACTGCACTCTGCCTGGGCAATGGAAAGAGTCTTCAACTCAAAACAAACAAACACCATGTATATATAAAATTCAAAATAGGTGCTTTCCAGACAACACAAACAAATGGGATTATATAAAACTACAGTTTCTGCACCACAAAAGGAACAATCAACAGAGTACAAAGACAATCAATAGAATAAGACAACATATTTGCAAACTACCCATGAAACAGGGAATTAATATCTATAATTTACAAAGAACTCAAAACATCTCAACGTTAAAAAATCAAATAATATGGGCAAATGATCTGAACAGACATTTCTCAAAAGAAGACATACAAATATCCAACATTACTAATCATCAGAGAAATGCAAATCAAAACCATAGTGAGGTATCATCTCCCAACAGTTAGGATGGTTATTATCAAAAACACAAAAATCTCATGACAGGATGGCTATTGTCAAAAACAAAAATAACAAATGCTGGTAAGCATGCGGAAGAAATATATATATAATATATTCAGTTTCTAATCCAAATAAAAATACAAAGTACAGAATGCTTGTCAGAGTGGTATCTGAGGCAAATACTGAATATGTCTGCAACTTTAAGCTGTATTGTGAAAAAAGGTGACAATTTATATTGTAACAATTTAGAAAAAATCACTTCACTTGTGCTTAATGACAGACGCTTGTGGCAACCAGTTTCAGATTTTGATTTTCACCCACTCTCAGTATTAGGAGAGTGAAAAATTTGCCAATTGTGAATGTGCTAGATCCATGAATTGGCCTACTCTATCTGAAGAACGTGTTTTTGACTCATTGAGCAATCTTGAAATTAGCCATTAGAACTCAAAATTTTAATGATGGGAAAAGAAAAAAATAGTATATCCCTTTTTGCAAAACATTGTTTTTTACTTTCCTCATGTAGGATAGAATATTATCCTTTTTCTTTTTTCTTTGTATTTTTTGCTGGATACAGAAACAGCTCCTGGAAGCTCTTTCCAGTTAAGCCACAGACACCATCTCTGAAATACTCTGTCAGACCCTGTGTTTCCCACTCTCACCCTTGGCAGGGTAGCAGACACTGGGAAAGTCATCAGCTTGCACATTTGTGTTTGATTACACCATGTGCTGCTTCAGTTACAAAACTACTTGAATAAGGTGGAAGACATAGCAATCAACTGTCAGGATTGGTTTTGGCTGTGTGTGAGATAAAACAAAAACAAAAAACCCAACGTAACAATGGTTTGAACACGATAGCAGTTTATGTTTTGGACAAACTTGGTCCAGGACATTCCTTGATGTCAGGGCACAATGTCTCTCCACATTCTTCCTCAGGCATGTGTGACCTTGGGCTCATGGTCTCAGATGCGAGCATTCTAGGGAAAAGAACGGAAGAAATAAAAAGTGGCTTTGCCAGGGATGAGGGGTGCTGTCTCTTAGGGAAGGCTCCCGAAGCTTGCCCGGTACACTTCATTCCATTAACAAAAACTTTTTCACATGGCCACACTTAGCTGCAAGAAAGGTTGGAAAATGTAGCCTTTATTGTAGGGGTTCTATGGGCATAGAGGAAGGAGAGAATGTATTTTAGGGGACAACTAACAGTCTTTGTCACCCGTCGGCCCTTTGATTTAGAGCATTGTGGAGTTCCAGTGTAGCGCCAGTGACCAAGAACTTGGGGATGCCAGCAGCGGCGGGGCCTCTGAGAGTATTGCAGCTCGATGGGTCAGCAAGCCGGGCCCCAGAAATGTTGGCTCAGTGGGCCAGCAAGCCCAGCTCCGAGAGGTGTTTCGGCTCCGATTGCTCCCTTGTTGGCATCGCTTCGTAGTCGGTTTTACTTTCAGCTCCACTCCACCGACTCTGATGGCTCCACCTGCTCTGCCAGCTCTGCCTGCTCTGCCAGCTCTGCAGGCTCCGCAGATGGCGCGTGCAGCTTTTCAAGTCCAGCGGTCTTCAAGTCCCATGGTCTTGGGATCCGAGGATCTTCAGCAGCTCTTTGGCTCCAGGTTCTTGTCTCACGCCCAAGAGGGACGAGACAACTAGGGAATGGAAGAGCAATTCATTAAGAAGAGAGATTGCAAGTTACAATGTTCACTGAATGGGGTATGGACCCCTGAGTTACAAAAAAAAAAAAAAAAGGGATGACAGAAAAGCTCCCAGGTACCGGAAAAAGTGTTGCCAGTCTGGGATTGAAACCAGGGCTTTATATAGACCTAGGAGTGAGCTGATGGGTTGCAACTGAGCTGATTGGCTAGCACTAAGCACCAATCAGCTACAGGTAGAGACCTAGTAGTGAGCTGATTTGTTGGCACTTAGCACCAATCAGCTGGAGGTATCGTGGTGCGTTTTTGAATTCCAGGAAGTGAGTGTTTTTGCTCTAGTTCAAGGGTCCTGCAGGAAGCTTACTACTGGGACCCACCCTGACTGTCTGTCTATTAGGTTTTCTGTCTCCTCTCTCACTTCCATTCCAACAGTTGTTCCCATCCATCCAGTGCACAGAAGTTATAGGGAGCGTAATATAAGTTCAATATGCAGAGGGAAATTCTAATAATATGAACTGTCTTAAAAGGTAGTGAACATACATTTAGTGCTCTATACCCATCACTGATAGGCACTGAGGACAAAATAGTTAATAGAGAAGGTTTGATTCCTGCCCTGATGGCATCTACGATCTAGTGAGGAAGACAAAAATTGACCAGATAATCACACATACATAAATTCATATTGTAAAGTATAGCAACTAGGTCTTAGACCATTGGTTGTGGAAGAAGCAAGGGACAGTCAACTGTTTGTAGACCTATAGAGAAGATTTGTGCTCAGGTAGGGTCTAAACTAAGTAACTTTTGGTCTCTTCTGATTCATTTCTAGAAATGTACTTTTTATAGTGCTACAGTGGGAAGAACAGAAGAGATTTGTCTTGGAGGGCAAAGTGAATTTCTAATTTTTAGGACTTCTAAAGTGGACTCCATAGTAGGTTGCCATGATTAAACCAGGCTGTCCTAATTTTTTGCCCAGATAGAGGACATTGGTTGAACACATAGGAGTACAATGACTTGAGAACTCAAATACTTAAAATAGTCAGTTTGGGAGAAGTAAAGATCCTCTAAAATCTACAAATTTTCTGAAAATTCTGAAAAGTTTTCCCACTGAGGACTTTTTTGTTTTAAACTCCATTTTGCCCAAGAAAATAACCAGGAAAGAAATCATAAAACTCTTTTTTCAGATGTCCCAATGTCTAAATATATCAATACACAAAACATGGTAATTTTATGAGTGAAACAAGTTATACATAATGTATTTTTTTGTTCCTAAACGAACAGCATGACTTTATATCTGTAAAGGGCACTAAAAATAAGCTTTGCATGTATTTCAATCCCCTGCCCCTAAATTTTCCTTGAAGAAAAAAATTTTTTTTTGTTCTTCTATGGCTTAAAATTTCTGAAAAAATATGTATCTAGTCTGTTTCTTTGTTCTTGCTGCCTTGTAGTTTGTGTTCTATTCCTGTAAAGTTTAGGAGTATGAAATAAACTGTTCTTTTAGTCTAACTGATATATAAGGTTTGACTCTGTGTAATGCCTCATGTTTACCTGCTAGGTTTTATGAGAGTGAAGGATTGGAGAGGAGTGTTCTGTCAATGGTTTTAACAAAGGGGAACTGCTTCATTTTTTCCCCCAGCTTTAGTTTCCATGGGGTCCTGCCAGGTGTGCTAATATGCAGCAAGGACTAAAGTTTATCCACAGGACTAAAGAACCATACATCTAGAGAGTAATTTGTCTTCATGACATCCTGAGAGACATTAAGGCAAAAAGGCTGTTATGAGTGTGGAGCATTGGTAAGAGGATCAGCTTTTGGAGTCTGGACAGTATGGTTGGGGGCCAGGAGTTGGGCTCTGCCACCAACTCTGTGGGACTATGGGCAGGTCACTTATCTTCTCTGAGGCCATCATTTGCTCATTGAAGGATGAAGATGTTAACACACTCTCCATGATCTTCCTAGGTTTTAACATTCTGTGAACCTATTATCCTGACCCTACATTACAAAGAGGGGCAGAGGATGGATACAAGGTTATAAAATAGATTAATGGGAGAGTGGAGCAGTCTTGTTTCAGAATGGCACTGCAGTCTTTTGGGTAACCTTTTCTTTACTGGACAACCTTGGTTTGCTATGGGAAGGACTGAAAATAAATCTGGGGGGAAGGAGGGTTGTGGGAAGAGAATAGTTCTTCTGGTGCCAAAATGACTCTGTTCCATAGCAGTAATAATTTCAACACCTGCTCTAGGCCGTGTCACCTTGATGTCTCTTGGGGAGTAGAGCTGGAATGATTCCTCAGTTTCAGATGCTGTTTTGTTGGCTTATTTCCTTCAAAAGCCTTCCCTTGACTGCCTGGCTTAGTTTATAGTCAGCCAGCTTGATACTGGCTTTGAGCTATTCCTGACCCATGTAATAGTGCCTGGGTCCCTCTCCCCTGCTGTGGTGATAGAGATGGGCTGAGGAGCTGGGTGGCATTTCTGTTCAAGTGACACAAGAGTCCACAGGATTCCTTTGCCTTTCCAGAAATGACTCCAATGCCAAGAGACCACTAGGGAGCCTGATCTTGTTTTGTCTCCAGCTTGGTTGGCAGACCCAAGAGGCTGAGATGAGAATCTGAGTTTAAGAATGCTTAATGCTGACTCAAAACTTAAGCTGGGTTCTGGAGCTAACCTGCATTTATAACATTTGAGTGGATTGCCATCAACATGCAAAATGTACATACGTGCTCTTTCAAAAATGACTAATCTCCACCCAACCACACTATTTCCTTTCTTGCTGCCCACATTCTAACACCACAAGGGTGGTTCTATTTATTGTCAATAAGGCACTGCTTAGATTTCTTAGATCTGAAAATGAAAATAAATGCCTTAGTTTGTATATGAAGTGATGTGGGTTATTATGCATGCAGAAAGTAATTCTGAAAAATTGGAAATAACCTAAACTTCCATCAATGGGGCATTGGTTAGATAATTTATGGTAATTTATAAATGACATATAAGGTGGAATTTAAAATGATGATATATACATCTCTTTGTTGATAAGAAAGATCGTTCTGACGTGAAAAGCAGTATATAATAGAAGAACCAATATTTTTTAAAAAGGTAAATGTGCATATACCATAAGCTAGTTGAGGGTTGAGAACAAGAATTTCTGGTGTTCAAGTGGCCAAGATTCAGAGCCCTAACATTTTCACTACATTGTTTAGGTGGTAGCACCTGGATTTTCTTTTTATTTTTTGAGTTGGAGTCTCACTCTGTTGCCCAGGCTGGAGTGCAGTGGCACATTCACGGCCATCCCAGTGTTGACCTGCTGGGCTCTGGTGATCCTTCCACCTCAGCCTTCCAAGTAGCCAGAACTACAGGCACGTGCTACCATGCCTGGCTAATTTTTGACTTATTGTAGAGACGAGGTCTTGCCAAGTTGCCCGGGCTGGTCTCAAACTCATGGGCTCAGGCAATCCACTCGCCTTGACCTCCCAAAGTGCTGGGATTACAGGCCGAGCCACCAAGCCCAGCCGCATCTGGATTTTCAATGTGGTTGCTCATGTATAAGAGATTACAACAGTAGCTAATCATGGGTGATGGAAATATGGATGGTTGTATTTTCTACTCACCAGATTGATTCATTTTTCACAATAAACATGTATTGCCTCTGTGATAACAATTTTAAAAAGGGATTCAGGAGAACATTATTTGCTTGGCGTGTTTTGGTTGAAATTAACCCAAACTTTATTTCTAGTTTAAACTGCTAAATCTTCCTCCTCCTCTCATTCCCTCTTTGAATCTACGTTTATGATACTCAGCCATTTTGCATAATTATGTCCCTTCCAAATAATGGCGATGTCCTAAAACATGGCAGGTTGGGAGGAACCTTCCTAAAGAAAAGTTGTTCTTTCTCCTTTTAGGTGGATAATGCTGACCTCCTGGCAATTTGGCTTACCTGAAGTGGTACAAATATTGCTTGGGAAGCCAAAGGAGAAAACCAGAAGTAGTCAGAGGAGGAACTGGTTGATATGTGGAGATTTATTCATCACTGGGGAACATAGAATGACTTCTTTCAATTCTTCACAGAATTCTAAGAAAATTATTCATCAACATCCTTGCTATGGCAATCCATTATGAAAAGAACTCCAGGCAGCTGTTACCTGTTCAGCCTGGCCTCAAAATGAACTAACCTGCCAACAGCATAGGCTGAAGCCATATACAGTCGGACTGTAACCTTGCTCAGCCGAGAACAGCTGAACCACAGTCACTCCTGCAGACTTGTGAGTGTGAGACTAAATTCTTGTTGTTTTAAGCCATTGGGTTGTGAGGTGGTTTGTTATACAGCAGTATTGCAGATACATACCCTGGGATAAGTCTGCTAAACCGACCCTCTTTGGTCCTTGCCAGCTGAAAAGGGACTTCTGGTCACTTGTGCATATGGGTGTGTAAAACTTGACAGAGATGTTGTGACAATAACCCGGGAAGGAAAATAATATGGCCAAACCTGACTTCCCATCCTTGGTAACCAGTTGCTGCTAATTTTGGATACAGGACAAATGTTACTTTCCCTGTCTGATTATGAATGCATCCCAGCATCATTTGAGTGCTTCAAATTAAGAATCGCATTGCTAACGTTCTGGCTCTAGGGCTGCAGTAATTCAATATGTTGCCAAACCTGACCAGTAAGTGAGTCATTATGAATAGCTTACAAGCAAGGAAGCCTAGATTCCACCATTGACTCTGGATTTTCTGTCGATCCTTTTTTTTTTTTTTTTTTAAATAGGCCCTCTTTTTCCCATTTTAGCTTTGCTTTTGCTTGCTTTTAGTGTGAAACCTAGCAGGCTGCTAGACAAGTCAGAGGTCATGGTGGAGAATGGGAGCAGAAAGCCCACAGAGATGGTGGCAGAGATATTGGATGTATTTTGCTCTCTGTCCAAGAACTTTGCAATCTGGGGGGGTTCCCTTAAGCCAAACCTGTGTTTAGATTCCCGAGTGCAAGCATTATTCAGGTTCACCTTTTTTCTCCTGTGCTTGGCAGGAAGTGTAGCACTCCTTTCTTGGATGCTTGCCTTGTGTGCATCAATTGTCAGTGCATGTTAGATGGTTGCAACCCAGTCCTGGAATGGCACTCTTGAGGAACATAGACTCGGGAACATGAACACATAGAGGTCATCTGCCACCTTCCCTGTAGCAATGGGAAAGTGAGGTCCAGTCAAGGCCTGGACACAACACACACTCAGGAAGCAGCAGGACTGGAGCTGGAAACCCAGAGCAGCAAGATTTCCCATCCCCCACTGCCCTTCAACGGTATCCAGAGATTAAACCTTTCTCATCATTTCTATGCAGGATACTCAATGAAAGTGAATTTACTGAAGGGCTAAGTTTTAAAATTGAACTTTTAAAAATTATAAAAAGGAATAAATTGTTGGTACAGGTAAGTTGGAAAATAGAGAGAAGTGCAAATAAGAAAACAAAATCATGATCCCGCAACCCAGACTTAATCCCTGCTGGTATGTTTTTGTATTAACCGGCCTCACAAAGCTTTTTTTTTTTTTTTTAGCATATTTTTTATTTTAAAATTGTGGTACAGTTAAAGGTTAGGTATACAAATATCCATCATTCAGGCACCCTTGTTGATAAGGGGTGTCACAAAACTTTTGATGTTTGGCATACAATTTATTTCAACCGAGGATTTGTAGAAATCATTTTTTTGGGTCATATTCTTTAAAACCATTCCATTAATCACTGAAAAATAATCTATAATGATTTTATTTAACTTTTCTATTATTGATGGATATTTCTTTTTCTTCCAATTTTTGCTATTGTAAATAATACTGTGATAAGAATTCTTTCCTTAGGATTCTTTCTGGAAGTGAAATAGGAGTTACTTTGGTGAGTCCTCATGTTTCGTAGCGAGATGAGCTTATCACATACTGCTGTTTATATATGTTAGTTGGACATTTCTGATAACCACTGTGAAAATGATGAAACAATTTCATACCTTTTGACCATAAAATTATTTATATTCCAAGGATATAATTTGAATATGTCCAAAAATACATTCTCAAAATTTTCGTTGCCACATAAAAAAAATCATAAAAGATTGAAAGGATAAACGCCCTGTAAGGAAAATAGCTAAGTAAATTATGGTTTGTTCTTCTGATTGAAAGTGATACTTATAAGAGTTTTAAATAATAATGGAAATGCTGATTGTAAATGTAAAACATGGATACAAAATTGTATATACAGTATGAGCTTGAATACATGGAACAGTGTGCTTAGGTGGGTACCTCTACCAAATATAAGTACCTATTTTTGCATAGTAAGAGTAAGTGATTTCCCCCACTTCTCTGTATTTTTTTATTATCTTAAATATATTATTTTTATAATTTGGAAAAAGAGTTGTGCTGTTGTTCACATATCAGAGATGGGGTTACATACCCAAGTTGGGTCACTTCCAGGAAAGGAGACATGCCTGGTCTGTGCGGGTTCCATTTCCTTCCTAACAGGAAGCATTCTGAACATAATAAAAGTCATATGCTAGTGCTCTGCCACTTTATACAGAATAGTGCCTAATTTTGTTCAGTTTAACATAAACTAACCTACAGCTTGGTTTCCCTGAGTATATTTTTCCCCAATTCAATTTTTCTTGTATTCAGACATTTTGATGCTTTTTCCAGAATGAATGAAAGCCCAAATGTAGGGTTTAACTTCCAAAGTTTTCTCTTAATTTTGCTTTTGATTCAAATCTCAGGTGTCATTTTAAAAGGTGTGTGCATGTGTGTGTGTACATATACCAACTTTGGTGCGATGTAATTCAATACCATACAATCCACTTACTTAAAGTATAATACAATGGTATTTAGTATATTCACAGAGCTTTGCAGCCATCATAACAATTGTTTGTAGGATATTTTCATCACCCACCAAAAGAAATCCTATGCTTATTAGTAGTGACTCCCTATCTCTCCCACCCTACCTCCACACTCCACCCTACCCAAGGCAACCCACTAATCTATTTTCTGTCTCTATAGATTTGCCTGCTCTGGACTTCATATAAATTGAATCATACAGTATGTAACTTTTATGACTGACTTCTTTGACTTAGCATAGTGTTTTTGAAGTATGTCCTTGCTGTAGCATGTAACAATATTTTATCCCTTTTTATGGCCATATGCTATTCTATTGTATAGATTTACCACTTAAAAAAAATCTCTCCAGCAGTTTATTAACACTTGGATTGCTTTCACTCTCTGGTTATTATGAATGCTGCTATGAACATTGCATACAAGTTTTTGTGTAGATATATGTTTTCATTTCTCTTGAGTATACACCTGGGACTAGAATTGCTGGTGATCACTATTTAAATTTTTGAGAAATTGCTGGATCGTTTTCCAAAGTGGCTGTAGCATCTTATATTCCACCAGTGATGTATAAAGATTCTGAATACACTCCAATTTTGCTAATACTTGCTATTATCTTTGTTTCTGATTATAGTCATCTAGTGGGTATAAAATGATGTGTGTGTGTGTGTGTGTGTGTGTGTGTGTGTGTGTGTGTATTTTGTGACAGGTCCTCACTTTTTTGCCCAGGCTGTGGAGCAGTGGCACAATCATAGTTCACTGCAAACTTGAACTCCTGGGCTCAAGTGATCTCCTGCTTAAGCCTCCTAAAAATCTGGGATTACAGGCGTGTGCAACCATGCCTGCCTAACTTTTAAAAAAATGTTTTTGTAGAGAAAGGATCTCACTATGTTGCCCAAACTTCATTGTGGGTTTGATTTACATTTTTATTTATTTCATATCAAATGGGCCATGTGCTGACATCATAACAAGGTTTGAGGGAGACATATAGCACACAGTGAAAACCCAATTACCACACTTATGAAAAGATCTGATTTACATTTTTCTGACGGTTACTGATGATGAACATCTTTTCATGTGTTTACTATTTTTATTTTTAAAAATGTCTGTTGCCTATGTTATAAATGGGTTATTTGTCTTTTTCATTACTGAGTTGTAAGAGTTCTTTATTCTAGACACAAGTCTCTTATCAGGTATATGATTTGCAAACATTCTCTTCTATTTTGTGCATACATTTACCACTTTTTTGCAGTTGTTTTTTGAAGCAAAAAAGTTTTAAATTTTGAATACCAATTTATTTTTTTGTCACTTTGTGATTTTGCTATCATTTCTAAGATGGCTATGTCTAACACAAGGTCATGGAGATTTACTCCTATATTTTCTTCTAAAAGTGTTATGGTTTTGTTCTTGCATTTAGGTCCCTGATCTGTTTTGAGTTTGTTTTTATGTATGGTGTGAGGATGGCATTGCCATGGACTGATTGTGTATCCCCCAAATTCATATGTTGAAGCCCTAATAACCCCTAATGTGACTATATCTGGAGACAGATTCTTTAGGAGGTAATTAAGGCTAAATGAGGTCACAAGGGTAGAGCCCTATTCAGATAGGACTGTGGCCTTATATGAGGAAGAAGAGAGAGATTTCTCTTTCTCTTCCTGTTGTGTGAGCACGCAGTGAGACAATGGCCAGGAAGAGAACCCTCATCAGGATGCCATAACACTGACACCCTGATCTTGGACTTCTGTTTTCAGAACTGTGAGAAAATAAATGTCTGTTGTTTAAGTCCCGTAGTCTGTGGTATTTTGTGGTGGCATTCCAAGCAGACTGACACAGAGACCCAACTCCATCCCTTTGCATGTGTCCAGCCAGTTGTTACAGCATCATTTGGTGAAAAAAACTATTCTTTCCTATTGAATCGTTTTGGCTCCAGTGAAACCTAAACTAGCTCAGAACTGAGAATAGAATCTGTCAAAATCATCTGTGAGCAGAGGAGAAACAGTGAAATAAATAACACCACTCCCCTCCCCAACTTTTAAGTAGATTAGACATTCTAGAATTTTTATCTGAAACTTTGTCCATGGTAAGTATAAACTTTTGAATCTCCTGTTTTCTGCCAGGTTTGATAGTACCTCAGTAACCGTGCATCTGTTTTTGTGGCAAGATAATCAAGTGGCGTCAGACATATAATACTTTAGCATTTTAATGAAGGTTGTCCTAGTGTTCTGGACACTAGCACAGCTGGTGCTACGGTGAGGAAGGAAGAAGGACGAAGGAAGAAGGACGGGGGTTTGAACGAGTGCATGTGTATAAACGAATACATATTTGGTAACAATTTCAGTTATAAAACTGTTACAGAAATCTAAATTTTCCTAAGCAAAGAAAGAAAGGGTTGTCTATCCAGTTCTTTTCCCTCATAGCCCGTGGCCAAGTTTAATTTCTGCTCCAAACCAACACCGAAAGAGGAAAAAAAAAGCAACAACAACAAAAAACCCTTTTGCTCCCTGAAGCACACAATGGATTCATTGATCTGAGAACAAGTTCGTTCAATTGCTTGCTTTACCTTGCTGCTGGGAAAAAGACAAAAACCTCCTATGAAAACATGGCTTGTGGGAAAAGGTGCGATTACTCTAAAAAGCTTTTCTTTGTTTCTATGGACAGTGTACTCCACAGAGCTTGAGTTGTGTAGTGAGTGGGACACGGAGCGAAAAGTCAGGCCCCCCAGACTGTTCCTGGCTAGGCTACTGAGGCAGCTTGTGGCTTGGGAATACCCAGAGGTCTTCTCAAGCCACCCATAGGAAAAACGCAGATGAGCAATGATTCTTTCGTGTGGACACATTCTTGGACTTCTGTCCTTCAGCTTCTAAGGATACCTTCACGAACATCCTGGAGACACAGACCTTCCCTCGACTTCCTTCTCTGCTCTTTGGATCGGATAGAGGACTGAGAATAGCCGGTGAAGCTAATACTTCTGTGCATAACTCAGTTCTCAGTGTAGCCAGGTGTTCCCAGTACTAGGGGAACGCTTTCTGTTCACATGCTCAAAGCTGAGATAAAATTTTCTCAGACCTTTTTTTCCAGGGTATGAGTGCCATACACTCATATCCTGAAACATGTTTCGGGTTTTCAGATGCTACATGTGTTGACATCTTCAGGAAAAAATGCAAGGAAATGGACAGAGGCAGCCCTGGTGGGATCTGTCCCCTCTTGATGGTGAGGGAGGTCCTGGCTAAAGCTGCACTTGCTCAGCTACCTTCCTGTATTGTCAACACTGCACTTCTGGAATCTGCTGTGGCTTTGAGTCACAGATGGCTGCAAGAAGCACTTTCTTTGTGGGATTTATTAATAGTAGACCTGGAGGTTTCTTCTTCTTCTTTATTCAACCATACATAACTAGATGTTAAATTCAACTCATCCTGTGGTTTAGGAAATAGGCAGAGTTCCTAAAGTCAGATAATATTATAATAGGTGCTAAGTTACACCACATTATTAAAAAAATATGAAGTTGGAACACTATTCCTGACATGCTAAGAAATGGTAAAACTGCTAACATTTTAAAAAATTTAAATTAATTTTTTTTTGTTTTAGAGACAGAATTTCACTCTGTCACTCAGGCTAGAGTGCAGTGATGTCATCATAGCTCACTGCACCCTTGAACTCCTAGGTTCAAGGAATCCTCCTGCCTCAGCCTCAGGCTACAGGTGCACTACCAGGCCTGGCTGATTTTTTTTTTTGGTAGAGATGGTATCTTGCTATGTTGTACAGGCTGATCTCGTACTCCTGGCCTGCTAAAATCAATAGTTACCCATCTCTAACCTTTAAAAGAGTTGAAATGAAGAACCCCCAGTGAGGATTCCTTTGGAGGCAGGTGTTAGAGGGCTTACAGGGGAGAGGAATGAGGGACATGTCCACTCACATTTTACTTTATCTTGAGATGGAGTCTCATTCTGTTGCCCAGGCTGGAGTACAGGGGCATAATCACAGCCACCACAGTGTCCAACTACTGGGCTCAGGCTATCCTTCTGCCTTAGCCTTCTAAGTGGCTGGAACTACACGTGTGCACCCTATACCAGTCTTGCCATGTTGCCCAGGCTGCTCTTAAACTCCTGAGCTCTGGCAATCCTCTGACCTCAGCCTCCCAAAGTGCTGGGATTGCAGGTGTGATCTTTAAGTCAAGTGAAAGGGTGCCTTCCACATATTCCCTGGAATGGGAGGAGTATAAAGTCTGGGAAGTGATAGTCAGATAGACCTGAAGCAGGAAGAACTGGAAAAAGAGAGGGAGGATGAGTTGCAGTAGGTGTGAGCTACAGTTTCTTTAGACAATGGCAAGGAAAGGAGTTCATTTTCCACAGATATTAGGTATATTAGATATGAGCCATGTGGGAGGGAAGCTAGCCTAACGCCTTTCTGAAAGGACTGTGTTCATCAAGACTCCTTGGAGGGGTGAGGTGACCAGAGAAAGAAGGTCTCTGGGAGCCTACAGGCCTGGGGGTGGTTTAAATTTGGCCATCCAGAGGAAGTCTCATGGAGGGTGAAGTTCTCATGGTCTTTCTTAATCATATTTTAATGAAAGAAATATCTTGGGCTATTTCTCTTATTAAGATAGGTGCTGGCCGGGCTTGGTGGCTCAGCCTGTAATCCCAGCACTTTGGGAGGCCGAGAAAAGAGGATTGCCTGAGCCTGCAGTTTCGAGACCAGCCCAGGCAACTTGGCGAGACCTTATCTCTACAATAAATCCAAAAAAAAAATTGGTGTGGTAGCACACACCTGTAATTCCAGCTACTTGGGAGGCTGAGGCGGAAGGATTGCCTGAGCTCAGCAGGTCAACACTGGGGTGGCAGTGAGTGTGCCACTGCACTCCAGCCTGGGCAAGAAGGAGACTCCAACTCAAAAAAAAAAAAGAAAAAAGATAGGTGCTATATAACTTATCATCTCAATGGAGCTGCTTTTGAGGAAGAAGAGAGATGCTGCTAACAGATATCCTGAAGCAATAGGCTTCAACTGGAACGGTCCCTGCAAACAGGACATATAGTCACCCTCGTTTTAAGGTAACTGACTTGAAGGTTCCCATAGCAACCTGCAGTGTCTTACACAAAAGGGTCAGCTCTGCATGTCTGCCAGCCTCACCAGACACCAACACCCAATTCTGACCATCCCAGTCATGCAAGACTGTCGCTCTTTCTCTCTAATCCCCACTGCCCCCGATCTGACTCTGAAAGGATTGGAAGCAGCAGCTGGGGAATGTGGGAGGGTCAGTGGGGAGAGATGGATAACCACGGCCATGTAGCCCTACCTGATCACAGGTGAACAGTCAGCATCTGGAGTACTACCTTACTGGAAGAGGAGAGGCTCTCTAATTTAAATACAAGTTCAGGATTTTATTACCTTAGCCTAGATATTTACAATACTAAAATGAGGCTATTCTTATGACTCAAATTGACCCAAGTGCCTAGGAGTGACCCAGAAAGTTCCCAGACCTGTTTGAACTCTAAACTAATGGCAGAGAAAGAACCTGCTTAAAGAGAGGGTTTGAAGAGATAACAGAAGAAAAAAGATAAATTTGCTTTATGATTGCCACCTATGGTCCATTTCATTTATGTATGTATGTATTTATGAGACAGGGTTTCACTCTGTTACCCAGGATGGAGTGCAGTGATATGCTCCTAGCTCACTGAGGCATCAACCTCCTGGGCTCACATGATCCTCCCACCTCAGTCTTCAAGCAACTGGGACTACAGGCACATACCATCATACCCAGTTAATTTTATTGTTGTGAAGATGGTGTATGTTGCTCAGGCTGGTCGTGTATTCCTGGCCTCAAGTTCTGCCTTCCTCAGCCTCCCAGAGTGCTGGGATTACAGGCGTGTCCCACCACATCCAGTCAATTTCATTTATTAAAGCATAACTAATTGGCAGTAGTGGGAAACTGCCAGGGGAGGCGGGGCACACCTCATCAACAAGGGTATCTGCATAATGAATTGTACCCCACATCTTTAAAATTAAAAAATAAAAGAAAAGAAAAATAGCTAAGAGAGAACATGATAGCTGCATCTGAATTGTTTTTTTTTTTTTTGAGTTGGAGTCTCACTCTGTCACCCAGACTGGAGTGCAGTGGCCGCTCCCAGCCACCACAGCCTCGACCTGCTGGGCTCCGGCGAGCCTTCTACCTCAGCCTTCCGAGTAGCTGGAACTACAGGTGCGCGCTACCACGCCCGGCTAATTTTTTGATTAATTGTAGAGATGAGGTCTCGCCAAGTTGCCCAGGTGGGTCTCGAACCCGCAGGCTCAGGCAATCCACTCACCTCAATCTCCCAAAGGCGCGGGATTACAGGCTGAGCCACCGAGCCCGGCTTGCATCTGAATTGTACTCATGCAACTATTACATTCATCTAGTGCGAAGTTTTGAGAACCTTCCCGACATGCTCATCACAACCATTCCTTACACCGTGAAATGAAGCAGGGATATAAAACCGATTTGGTCCTGTGGAATTCAGTTCAGGAGATATGTACCTCGGGCCTAGCACATGCCTAGACTCTGATAAGTATTAATGAACATGAGCTAGGGTAATGATTTCCTGAACATCTATTATGTGCCAGAGACATGAGTTATCTCACTACTTATGCTTACCCTGTGAGGTTCAAGGTTCCAGGCCCCATTCTCTCTAGTCATAATTAGGATTCCAACCCAGGCTTCTTTATGCTTTACCCTGTTGTCACTCGAGGAGTTGCCAAAATTCTTCTTAAAGAACATAGATGAAGATACACTTTGCTGATTTTATGGGCTGCTTTGTAGTTAGTTGTGG
Source organism: Carlito syrichta (assembly GCF_000164805.1). Classification (NCBI taxonomy): domain Eukaryota; kingdom Metazoa; phylum Chordata; class Mammalia; order Primates; family Tarsiidae; genus Carlito; species Carlito syrichta. Next base: position 459,764 of record NW_007249980.1, read on the forward strand.
TGGTCAAGAGGAGGACATTAGAACCAGATGGTTCAAATCCTGCCTCTGAAGCTTATAAACTGTGTGACCTTGAACAAGGTGTTCAACCTTTCTGTGCCCTGTAAAGGAAAGTGATAATAATGCTATCTATTTCATAGGGTTGTTGCAGGGCTTAAATAAGTTAATATGTGTTAAGGACCTAAGAAGATTCTAGTATGTGTTAAAAAAAAAAAAAAAGATTGACTGGTTGGGCACAGTGGCTCAAGCCTGTAATCCCAGCACTTTGGGAGGTTGAGGTGAGGAGATTGCCTGAGCCCACGGGTTTGAGACCAGCCTGGGCAACTTGGTGAGACCTCATCTCTACAATAAATAAAAAAATTAGCTGGATGTGGTAGGGTATACCTGTAGTTCCGGCTACTTGGAAGACTGAGGCAGAATAGATAGCCTGAGCCCAGCAGGTTGATGCTGGGGTGGCCACGAGTGTGCCACTGTACTCTAGCCTGGGCAACGGAGTGAGACTCCAACTCAAAAAAAATAGATATGGACTGAAAACAGAAGTTTACTGTTATTATTGGCATGCTTTGATGATCTCATTTCACAGATGCTTGGAGCCCAGAACTCTCTGGATCCTGAGATTATGAGCCCTGCATCCCAATACTGAAGGATGACAGCCTGTCCCAGCAAGCCTTATTTTGTGCTTTCTTTCCTCTGGTCAGCCAGGCCCCTAACTATCCCTTGAGGAGGCCAGCCCCATCACTGTTCATGCCACTCCCCTGCCTGCCACTCCTACCTCCCCAAGGTTCTAGGCTCCTCCAGTTTACGGCAGAGATGATATTGCATCTGTGAAGACCAATTTTTCATCGTGTTGCTTCTCTCCCTTTTTATGTTATTTGCTTTTCTTAACAAAGGAAACTTGCAACTCCAGTTCAAATTTCCTTCAGCAAAATTTTCCCCAAAGATAAAGTTCTTCTCAGGAGGCTACTTGGAACAGGAATCTGGGCGCTTCCTTTTTCCTTTTGTTTGTTGGCAGAGTTTCCTGTTTGCCTTTATGGTTGAGCCGGCCTATCCCCTCATGGTTCTGCGAGGAAAGGACCCTCCAGGAGGCCGCCCCAAGACTTTTGTTCATGATGCCTTCCTATGAACCCTCATGAGCCAAGTCTGAGGAGCTGCATTCACTCCTCACCCTGCATTCCCCGTTTTTGCATTTTTCAGTTTACATCACCAGACTCAGTGTTGGTTTCACCAGCAGGCAAAGAAATCGCCTCCTCCCTGATTCTCATCTATCTTCTCAGTACATGCTGATCTGTGGTAGACAAAGTCTATATTAAGGGCGCTAAATGTGAGGGTAGGCTTCAAGAAGGCTGGCTTCAAACTGGGCCAAGAGTTCCTTGTGAGGCAGCCAAACCACAGGCGACAATGTTTGAAGTTGTACCAAGTGTCTGGTCAAAGTGGAGACGGTAAGATAAAAAAAAAAAAACTTGCCTTAGAAATTGGGAATTGGAAGAAGATATAATTTATTCTGTGCTAAGAAGGACATAGAGGAGATGAAGCTGGTCTGAAGGAAAGAGAAGTGGGGTGAGGGCATGAATGTCCAGCCAGCAGGAAGCAGCTCCAGAGAGAATGTGAACCGAATGGGGGAGGGTGATGGGAGCCAGCTGGACACAGGTGCCCGAGAAGACTATGGTGCAGCAAGAAACTGGGCTCACATGGCGGTAAAGAGGACTTGCAACCTGAAACGTGGAGGGGGACCTCGAGCATACCAAGAGAGAAGACATGTTTGAGAAAGGGCCCTACCAGGTAGCAAAATGTAGTGGATTAGAGCATGGGTTTTTGAGTGAAACTGAGTCTGAGTCTCAATTCAGCAATGTATCAGCTCATGACATTAGGCAAATGGCTTACTCTTTCCATGCCTCAGTTTCCCTATTTTTGAAATGGTTGCTAATAGGTTGCTATAAGGATTAATAGTGTGTCTCAAGACCCTATTAGAAGGACCTTCCCATCTGTCAAGTACAGACCGAGTACTCGACCAATAAATGTTGACAGGTAGCAGTAGTTGGGTGGTGTCTCTAGACATGGTGCTTAGAAGGAGCTATTAGTCTGGAAGAGAGTAGGCTTTACTAAACAGAAAGAACCTACTATCAACAGGTTGGATTCAATAGGTGAGCGATGATTTCCCTCTTCGTGGCTAGCTGGTAACCTGAATTCCTTACAGAATGGGAAAGCAGATTTCTATTCTAAACAATTCACTGAAAGCCGGGTGCGGTGGCTCATGCCTATAATCCCAGCACTTTGGGAGGTGAGAGGACTGCTTGACTCCAGGTGTTCGAGATCAGCCTGGGCAACTTGGTGAGACCTTGTCTCTACAATAAATAAAAAAATTAGCCGGGCATGGTGGTGTGTGCCTGTAGTTCCAACTACTTGGAAGACTGAGGAAGAAGCCCAGCAGGTCAAGGTTGCGGTGGCCATGAGCATGCCATTGCATTCCAGCCTGGGCAACAGTGAGACTCTGACTCAAAAAAAAAAATTGGTATTATGAACTTGGGGTGGCCAATTGAGAAGGGTGCCAAGTTTAGAGTCTGGAGTGAAGTCACCTTTAATTCCTTGGAAGCATCTATGGGGAGAAGAGAAAACCATCTGTATTTCTGGATCATTCTCTCATGGTGATTTTTAAAATATTTATTTATTTATTTGTTTGTTTGTTTGTTTGTTTAGAGTAGGAGTCTCACTCCATTGCCCAGGCTGGAGTGCAGTGGCACACTCATGGCCACCCTAGTGTTGACCTGCTGGGCTCTGGCAATCCTTCTGCCTCAGCCTTCCAAGAAGCCAGAACTACAGGCATGTGCTACTACGCCCAGCTAATTTTTTATTTATTGTAGAGACAAGGTCTCGCCAAGTTGCCCGGGCTGGTCTCAAACTCGCGGGTTCAGGCAATTCATTCACACCTCAGCCTCCCAAAGTGCTGGGATTACAGACTGAGGCACCAAGCCTGGCCTTTTATTTTCTTTCTTTCTTTATTTTTTGCATTTGTAGAGCAGGATTTAGAGATGCAACACAGCACCGAGATCAAGTGTACCTGCTTTAGCAGCAATTATTTCGGTCATCAGTGTCCAGTAGAATCACCTTAAGGGTTTGCTAGGACATGGAATGCCAGACCTGACTCTCCAAGGTCTCTGGCTCAGTAGGTCTCTGACGAGTTCCCCAGAGGTACCGATGCTGCTGATGCTGGAACCACACATTGAGAACCACAGCTATCCAGTCAGACAGACTTGGTCTTAAATTTTCATCATTAACTAGTTTTATGTCAACCTCTCTGATCTTCAATTTCCATCTGTAAGTAGGACAATACAACTTACCTCTTGGACTTGTTTCCAAGATCAGTTAAAAAAATATATGAAAAGTACCTAGCACTCAAAGCAACTACTACTTAGTAGATGTTAGGGACTTAGCAGGACAGGATGCTTACAGATCTGGAAAAATGTAACTGTAAAGGGCACTGAGAAGCAGTTGCTTTCCCATTTGGCTCCTCTGCCCATAGCATCAGTCCTGGATGTGGGAGGGGCTGGGAGTGTGCATAGGGCAGGGGCACCAGAGGCAGCTTTGGAGAAGTTGGGGAAGAGAACTTGGTTCTTTCAGGCAAAATAGGCATTTCTGGCTTGTTTTTCAGCTTAGTAACTCAAGGCAAAAATCGTTTCTCAGAACTACAGGGGGTGCCAGAAAAAGGTATACACATTTTAAGAGATATCTCTGTATTACTTTTTGGAATTGAATTAAATTACGGTAGCAATGTGTAGTATGACGTTCACTCAACTGTGCTTCTGCCATTTTCTTTGACTGTCCTGCCTGTCGCATGGTGATGCTAGCACTCATTTGATTAATGCCATCTTTTGAGCAAATGTCATACTTAAAATATGTATACATTTTTGAAGGCAGAGAGGAAACCATTGAGCTATAGACCCCTTCCACTCACAGCTCCCAGGACTGGATTTGAATCTCAGAAGAGCATGGTGCATCTAGTCCTCTGTCCTGGGGCCCCGGCAGCTGCCTCTGCTCAGACTGTGAGTGCAGCAAAAGCATGATCTGGAACTTATCTTTTATGCCTTTTGTGATCTCTAGCAAAAGTCTGGTTCAATAGGTGTGGTAAATAGTAAAGGGAGAGGGAGGAATGAGGAAGGAAGAAAGGAAGGACAAAAGGAGGAGAAGAAGGGTGGGAGAGAAGAAGAGATAGAAGAAGGAAGAATGGATGGAAGGAAAGAAAGAGGAAAAAGGGGATAGAAGGAAGAAAGGAAGGGAGACAGGGAGGGAAGAAGGGAAGCACACATTTCTTCAGCATTGCTTTGGTAGGACTTTAATTTCTGACATTTGGAAGAGCTTACTAAAGAGATAGCACTTTGTCCTCTGGGGAAGTTATTCTCTGGGGCACTAAGATCAAAGTCTGGGACATCATAAAGCACGTGGTGAAGTACTTTGATCACCGAGTCCTAGAGTAGTAGAATGAAGAATCAGATGGACTTTGAGGGAGGTGGTTTGTGCTTTAATGCTGTATAACCTCTAACCTGCCTGATTCCTTCCCCCCACTCTATGCTTATTCCTGGAAAAACATGATCTTGTTCTTCTCTGAACCCCCAAAGCACTCCATTTCTATCGACATGGTGTAAGGGCAGGTTATGAGTGTTCTCATCTGGTCTGTGAGGGCAGAGCATCCAACCACCACTCTGAGCATCTTTTCCCTTGTTTCATCGGTAAAATCCAGGGGTTGATGAGATTTCCAAGTGTTCCAACCCAATCTACAATCTTTTGGTGTATGTGGTGCCCAAAACTCAGAAAGTTCATGAGAAGCAGGAGCTCTGACTGTGCACATTCACGCAAATATCCATTCTCAAAGCCTGTCTGGCTCTGTGGGTTTGGGCCCAAATGATCTCTCGGAAATTTCATCCTGAGCTGTGAACACAGTCCTGGTCAGGAGGCCCCTCTTAGTTTCTGGCCCCCCAACTCCTGATCAGAAGCTCTGTCCTGTTTTTCACTCTCAGCTGTGACCCTAGAAATGCACTCTTCTGGCATTTGCCTAAGTACACAGGTCCCTTCTTCTCCTTCCTAGTAGCACCTTTGGACTTCTGTTCAGCTCTCTCATCTTTGCCAGGAGATAGTGCCTCTGGAGATAAGTGACATTCTCTAAGATTCTCAATAGGTATCATTATACTTGCATTTTAAAGTAGAAGTTTCTAAAGGCAAGATCTATACCCTTATTTTTATTGTAACTTCCACACTTAGCTCAGCAACCTGAATGTATCAGGCATTCAGTGAATACTTTACAAACTTCCCTATCTTCAATGAGAATTTGACATGAATTTTAATGTAAAAGAGCACCTGTACTTCACAACTTCCAACTTCTTTTAGTTTTTCCATTTTCTCTATGAATGTTTTTCTTTACTCTTTCTTCTGTTCAAGACTTTATTTCATTTCCTCCCTTTTCAAGAATAAAAAAATGTATTGAACATATAAATAGAGGTATAATAAATGACATTCTATTTAGATTTAGTTTTATCCTACATTCATATCCTTTATAATTGAAGCATTTAATCATTTTAACAATCTACCTATAGTAGGGAACTTTTCTCTCCTCACATTCTGGTTCAACATGAAAAGAAACTTCCACTAACAATATCACTGTCTTGAGGAAATGCTGTGCTTTGCGTTTTAGTCTGCTTGGGTTACCATAACAAAATACTACACTGGCTTAAACAGTTCTGGAGGCTAAAAGTCCAAGATCTAACTACCACGAATTCCATTCCTGGTGAGGGCTCTCTTCTTGGCTTGCAGACGGCTACCTTCTTGCTGTGTCCTCACATGGCCTTTCCTCTATGTCATGTGGAAAAAGAGAGCAAGCTCTGGTGTCTCTTCCTCTTCTTATAAGGATATCAATTCTATCTGATTAAGGTTTCACCATTATGATCTCATTTAACTTTAATTACCTCCATAAAAACCTCATCTCCAAACACAGTCACACAGGGGGTTAGGGCTCTCACATATGAACTATTGGGAAACGTAGTTTAGTCCATAACACTTTGGTTGCTCCTCAATACAAGAGAAGGAAGAATGAATTGGATGAATGAGAGTCCAATACATGCCTTGGACCATATTTCTAGGGGCTGGGACATGATGTAAAGATGTGGGTTCCTTGTGTCCCTCCTCTTGCTCCCCAGCCCTCTCCAACAAGGCCCATGGGCTGATGCTATACTTCTGGCCACATCCAGTGAACAGGACAGTGAGCAGACTTGGGTTGTCTTTGCCAAGCCCTTGCTAAGCGTCTGCCTGCTTTTTAGCCTGGGCTGGGCGGGCAAATCAGGTCTGGGTTACATGGCAGATCGGTTTGTTGGCAACTCTGAGAAGGAGTGGGGATGCCCCCATTTTGGTCTAAGCCACATTCTCCAATCAAGTTTAACGAGAAAGCCCAGTTCTTTGAGTATGAGCTGTTGACTCCTGTATTTTAAACTGTATCCCCTACCCATCCTAGGCTTTTCCAACCCGTTACCCTACTCCTTATCTTCTTCATGGCACTTTTCATCTTACATTTCTCTAGTTCATTCCTAAGAATCTTCTAACACATTTTCAAATGTATTTCTGAAAAAGACAGTTACTGAAGGATCTGAATGTGGTTCTGTCAAGGAAGGTGAGGGCATATTTAATCTAGGAACTTAAGCTTTGTAGATGCAGTAGGGGAGAGCATACAAATTGTTACCAAATATGTAAAACATGGTTTTAGAGCAGAGGCATCACTAACAGACTCTGAAATTTTAATGCCTGGAACCTATGGAGGGAAATGGTGATGATGAGGGTGAACATTTACGGCATGTTTCAATATGTCAGGCAGAATGGTAAATACTTCGCTTGCATTTTCTGTTCCAACAATCCGCCTGAGATAGCTAACACCTTTCATCCTATTTTACAGTGAGGGAACCTGAGGCCCAATGAGTTGAAGTGACTGGCCCAAGGGTCCACCTCAGGGTTGCCACATCCCAAGGCCCGCGTGCATGATGCTAAGCTTAAGAAAAGAACATTCTGACAATTAGAGCTGGCCAGCAATGCAATGGCAATGATTACCATGTGGTCTCTTCTCCGCTCTGAGCCTGATCCAGCAGAGGCTGGGTGACCATCTGTTAGGATTGCTGCAGAAGGGAGATCGATTTAGACAACTTCTGAGTCTCTTTCCAACTGTAAGATCTTAGGAAAGCTTGATGGGCAGCCCTGGGGGAAAGGAATTAGACTTGTTCTTTGTAGCTCTGTTCAGTAGAGTAGCATTCCTAAGCCTTTTGCATCTAGAAATTCCCAATATTAGAGGCAAGTGAATAGATCCTCCTGGGAGGTCTGAGGTAGAGCTGGCAGTGGCTGCCCGAAGCGAAATTTTTTGCGCCAAATCTGAAAAAGAAATCATTTGAATTTTATATTATACCCTAAAATATGCTGGTTTGTTTTAATGAAAAATATTTCAAATCAGAAGTATTTTTAAAAGCACAGACATTCAATGCAAAGCTTAAGTTCCATCCCTCTAATAAATCTTCATTTTAATTTGGTTCACCGGGGAAACATGCCTTGTTTATTTTATGGGTTTAGTGATTCCCAATACATCACCCCTAGTTCTCTGGGGGAACTGTTATCCCAATATCAGAAGTAAAACAGTAGTGTGAACACCGATGGGGAGAGGCTATAGAGAGGCAGATGAGATTTTATCCCAATGCAAAAGGGGACTTTTTAAGAACTGTAGTTGTCCAACAGTGGAACGAGTTCTCTTTAAAAGTAGTCAGTACTCCTGAAAAACTGCCAAGCAGAGATGGGTCATGGGCCTGGGGAAGCTGACAGAGGATTCGGCTTTGGGAATGCTGGTACCAGGGCAAGTTCACTGCCACAATGAAAGGAACAGACTAAACTCATGCTCTCCACCACTTGAGGAAGAAGCCATGCTTATGGAGAAGCTAACATCAGAAGAATATTGGCCAGTGGTCCTCACTACATGCCAGCCCCTTTCCCCAAAGCTTTGATGTATCATTTAGTTCTCAGAGTGACCCATATTCTCAATAATCCCATTTTCCAGATAAGGGAATAGAGGCACATGGAAATGAAGCAAATGCACCAAAGGCTTATAAGAGTGGAGCTGGCCAGCAGATTAGTGGAGTCAGGGTCAGAACTGCCTTTCTTGGTGCCCTCCCTGCCCTTCCTGCCTCTCTCCTGCCACACGATACCATCTCCTTGGTTCCCAGCTCTGGCCTTGAAAGGATCTAGTACAGGGGAAGGAGGACTTGTGACTGGTCAGGACAACAACTGGACTCTGGTTCACACTTTGCTACCAACCAGGTGACCTTGGGAGGGTCACTTCCCTTTCCTGGTTTTTTACATGCTGACTCATTATTTCTGAGTCTGCTTTGGAGGCCATACTTTGTTAATGTCTTCCACCTCAGCCTTCCAGGTAGCCAGAACTACAGGCGTGCTGCCATGCCTGACTAATTTTTTATTTATCGTAGAGATGAGGTCTCGCCAAGTTGTCCAGGGTGGTCTCGAACCCATGGGCTCAGGCAATCCACTTGCCTCAGCCTCCCAAAGTACTGGGATCACAGGCCGAGCCACCAAGCCTGGCCTTGTTTTGCTTTTTTAACAGAATTCTAGGATTTTTATGGCTTGAGTTATTTTTCTGACCATTTAATTATACACTATCCATTTAAAAATATTTGTTCTAGATGCGTCCTCTTTCCAAAATCTTTGGTAGAAATTTTTGTCTTTGCTTATACCTTTTATTATTTTTTCTCTCTACAATCATTACTGCATTTATACAGTTCATTCTGAAAATCTTTTTAGGATGCAGTTATATGAATAGCATAATGCAAAATAAAAATTGGTCTATAAAATATGTGAACAGGGTAAACTGCATCTATTTGTGGTTTTCTCTGCACAGGTAATTTGTTTCTCAGTGCTGGGCTTTGGAGAGGATATTCACCGAGGATATTCAGAGTGTCTGTTTTGTTTTTCTGCATTTCCTGAACAGGACACTGGGGTTTTAAATCTCATACATATCCGCTGATATTTCAGTGTCAACTGAGATGCAAAGCATTTGAACAAAAGATAAACGAAATCAAAAGAAATATTTTTCCTATATCACCGTGAGTCTGACTTGTATGTTTCTATGATTGGCAAATCTAGTTAGCTAATAGGTAAGCTTTCTAGTGTATGTGTAGGCTAGGGAAAGAGGGCTGTGGTTAGCATATGGATGGACATTAACGGTGTCCTTTCACAGGTGAGGAGCTCTGAGACCAGCATATCCTTCCTCCATGAACTCCAAGTGCTATTCCTAATACGGAGCTAAACATTCATTTATAGATCTTTGCAACAAACTCCAACAAAGGTATGTTTTCAGGGTAGAGGGGTTAAGGTGAAAAGCTACTCTTGGCTACACTAAGCCCTGGATGGCAGTCCTTAGCACTTCCCCTTCCCCTGTGTGGCAGTACTCTCAAGGAAGGAAAAGCTCAACATAGTGTACTTGCATCTCCTGAGGAGTTGTCAGCAAGGGCTTCCACATTGGCCACCTTTGTATGTACAGCATCCTTAAGACTGTCACATGGCAACAGAAGCTGCAGAATTGCCATCACTTCCTGAGGCGTACCAATTCACAGGGCTGCTTGGTCCCATGTCCTAAAGTTCAGGACAAACAAGCTGAGGAAGGTGCTTTCAAGCTGCTGGGGCACCACAGAAACTACCACCGGAAACTGAAATATGAGGCTTCTCTTGGTTACTCATGCAGCAATGCAGGAACTCTAGGCAGGAAAGATTTTTAGCTCTAATACTCCAGTCTCTCGCCTGATCAGAGTGGGCTGAGAGAGCTTGGGAGAAAGCTTAGAGAGAGCATGTATAGATAACAATTGCAGGGAGTTTTATTGCAAAAAGAAATGGTGAAGAGAAGGAAGTAGGTAGTTTGTGAAGCCAGTGAAAGTTTTTTTTTTTTTTTTGAGTTGGAGTCTCACTCTGTCGCCCAGACTGGAGTGCAGTGGCCACTCCTGGCCACTGCAGCCTCGACCTGCTGGGCTCCGGCGATCCTTCTGCCTTAGCCTTCCAAGTAGCTGGAACTACAGGTGCGCGCTACCACGCCTGGCTAATTTTTTTTTTTTTTTTATTGTAGAGATGAGGTCTCGCCTGCCCAGGCGGGTCTCGAACCCACGGGCTCAGGCAATCCACTCACCTCAGCTTCCCAAAGGCACGGGATTACAGGCTGAGCCACCGGCTCGGTCTGATTTTTTTAATGGTAGGAGCTCTTGCCTACCATCCCTCAGGCACCAGGATAGAAGGGCATTCTCTGTGAGGATGGAGAATATGAATATCCCACCTCCCCACCATGATACTGAGGGATACTGTGCAGCTGCAGATGAACCAACCAAACATCCTTGAATTTTAGGAGAAGACCGCAAATTCAGTAAAATATTATGGAATGTCCAATGCAGGATATTGTGAGCAAATTGCCTGCAGTTTCCCTCTAAACAACTTGAGATAACTAAGAAAGAAAGAAAATGTCACAGTGAAGACAATGTTTACACAACACCTCCAATTGATCTTTTAGGGTTTGGCTCTGTTTCTTTTTGGTAGGTTAGAGCTGGGCAAATACATCTGACTGTTCACCTGTCACATCTAATCTGGTTATTGCAAGGGTGAGCTAAAAGCTCAACTCTCTGCGACCCATGTCATCTGGAGCTCAGCGGCTGGCTGCCAATAGTTGCACACACAGTCCTGGTCCCGGTCCACCGTGGGAGGGTAGAGTGTTTGCCTGAGTACTGCTCAGGACAGAGCCCTTTGGAAGGACACCAGCCAGATGTCCAGGCACACTCAGATGGTAGGATAGCTGCTGCCCTGTTGTTCTGTGATAAGAAGCAGTGTTCCAGAACCTGGGAACTCAGTGGTCAGGGCACAGTCATTCAGACACAGTGTCCAGCCTGCAGAGACAGGGCAGTCATGGAGGTGGACAGCACCTGTGGGTGGTTCCATATAGCTGATTACTTCAGGATTGCTAGCAAAAGCTTTAGAAATTCTTCCCTTTCCCACCTGGCTCTTTGTTGATTGACACTATGCAAACTTCCAGCTTGTGCTGCATAAATCAATGCCTAAGAAGAAATGGACAAAAGGAGCTAGTAAGAAGAGATGCCAGGCATACATGTTCCTATGTGGCCCTTCCCTTCAACATGGCATCACCCTCGTGGAAGACACAAGAAAAACAGTTCATCCTTCCTACAGGGGAGGAGTAGTTTGGAATATCCAAGTATAGTATTGAATGAAACCTTACGGATTACTGAAAACACAGACCATCCTGGGATTGACTGGCAGAAACATAAGGGATAATAAAAGCTAACATTTACTTAGTATTATTTTCCAAGGAGTTTCAGACACCCTCTAAGTTGTACCTCTCTGCCCAACAATGTTCACATCTACAAATGAAGGAACTGACTCACAGCCAAGGGCCTTATAGAAGGTTACAGGCCATGGTGAAGCTGGAACTGCACCCAGGTTCCCACTTTCAAGTCCCCATATATCAATTCTCATGTCAGCCTGCATGCTGTCACCCATTTGTGGACACTCAAGCCTGGTAGGGGCTGCTTAGGCAGTAGCCACTTCTGTGGACATCCCAAGAACTAGTGAGTGGCCCTGCGAGGCTGCCAGCATTGGCTACCACACACATGGCTCTCACCTCATGGTCACTCCCAAGAACGTCTATCTCTGAATTCCCCACACTTAGAACAAAAACACCCAATAGACGCTTGCTGGATTAGCCTGTTGCACTATCCTTTTCCCTAGTAGATCATAAGGACATTCTGGTCAATGTTGCATCCATCATTGAACTACGAAGGGGAATAATGTAGTGAATGTTTTGATGACTTTTAACAGATAAATAACTTTCAGATCCTGGTTCTGTGTACTAGTGTAGCCTTGGGACCTGGGGTTAGTTACTTAAACTGGTGGGAACTTTAGTTGCATTCTATGTAAAGTGTGGATTTTAGGAGACAATGTACCATGGATGCTCAGCATTTATGCATTTAACATTTTTCGTTCTCTTCATGAGCTTGAATACCATGGACCACAAGGCTGGCTACCATGTAGTGGAAGAGCGTGCTACTGCATGTGATCCTTATATATTTGGGGAATTGGGGCCATCTTGGCATTTATCTCTCAGGTGTCTCCAGATACTCTTGCACATGACATGCTCCCCAAAAAGGGGATGTGATAGTCCTTCCTGCTCATGGTCACTTCCCACTGTATGACTACTTATTAATGGATATATGAATTACATAGGCACTCTTCCATCAAAATAATTACCATCTAGTGGTCCTTTTTTTTTCCCTTAAGTGCACAGTCTTGTTAATAAACCTGGGAAATATCAAATGGTATTTAATAACAAAGGAAATTTATTTATCTCACACAATGTATTTAAGTTAAGCCATATAAAATTCCTTTGGTAATTTCATTTAGTTCAACCCAAATACCACTGATCTTCTTTTCTATTTATTTCTGTATTCACTCAGTCTATGCTGACTCTTAAGCTGTTTGGTCCTAGTTACCTATGGTTTTGACTTTTGGGTCATAATTACTTGTACTTGCTGTTTGTTTTTATAATTACCAAAGTTATCTCAACACTATCTTATTGTTTTTTGTTTGTTTTTTTGAGGAGGGATCTCACTATGCTGCCCTGGCTGGAGTGCAGTGGCATGATCATAGTTCACTGTAGTCTCGAACTCCTGAGCTCAAGCGATCCTTCCACCCTGCTTCCTGAGTAGGTAGGACAACAGGCAAGCATCACCACGCCTAGCTAATTTCTTAAAAAAAATTAACACCATCTTGTTTAATCCTCAGGACAAACCAATGATTAAGCAGTATGATCCCCATTTTATAGAAGCAGAGAGGGAAGTTTATGGAGATTAAGTGAGTTTGCCCGAGGTCACAGCTAAGAAGTAGCCAAGCCATTGAACGAGGGTGTTTTGAGTCCTGAGCTCAGACCTCTCCTGTTGTACTCCATAATGTTCCCTCTTATCTCACAAAGCCATCATCATCAGCTACGATAGAAAGATATTAGTGTAGCTGAATAATTTCTTATTTCTCTTTATTTCTGTTCCTCCTGGCTTTCACGTCTAGTTTTCCCTAGCTACTGCAGCCAGTACTCCCAAGATTGGCCCTTGCCTATTTACCTAATTCCATCCCGAGCAGGAAAAGACCTCTGCGATTGTGTCTGCATCCCTGATAACTTCTCCCAGCTTTTGCCCAGACGTCACCACAGTCACCACTGCTGTTGCGGAACTTGGAAGTCACTCTTCGATTACCTACCTCTCCCCTGGCACAGCCGACAGACCATCCGTGTGGGGAGAGCACTTTTCGCCTCAATAGTAATAAAAATTTTAATTATTCATCAGTACAGTAGCTGTTAGACAAATGCCGAATTATTATTCATCCATAGCTAAGTAACCTCCTGCTCTTTTTTGGCACAGAGACAAGCACGGCCCTGCCAGAACTGGCAGAGGGCACAGATCAAAGAGTGCTTTGTGCCTTGCTTGAACCAGGAAAGGGAAGGGGAGCCAGCACGTCCTGCTCGCACCCCTGCCTCCTGCTCACCTGTCCCCCAGTGCAACTCCTGGGAACAGCCGGCATTAGGAAAGCTGGGAGTGGGAGAGACTCAGAGGCCCTGCCAGCAGGTCCGCAGCTGCGGGCATGTCGTGCACGGCCTCCGGGTCACCTGGCAGAGGCTCTCTGGGTGGAACAGCTGCAAGGGGCCTGTGGCCAAAGGAGCGACAGAATTGCAAACGAGGACATAAGGGTGGCTCTGGGTTAGGTCTGCTTTGTGGCTGATTCTCCTTCACAATCAGTGGCGCCTCCCTGCCGGTCCCTTGCTGGGAAAGAGGGACCCTCCTGGTTTTGCTTCCCTCCCTGGTTTTGCTTTCTCGGTGACTGTCCCCTGTCAAACGTCTCCTCCAGTTCACCAAATCCTCAGAACTTTTTGGCCGACTCAGATCGCAGGGGCTTTTCCTGGGCTGGATACCTTTTTTTGCTACCTTTTCCTCGCAAAATGTACCACAGGGTAGTTCTAGTCCAGAAAGTCTGGTGTCCTCGGCCTGATCTCCAGGGTGCCTTTCTGTAAACCTGAGATTCTGAGGGGTGTCCCAGCTTCCCCTTGTCCCTTCCAGACATCATGGAAACTTGCTCCTGGCAGCCTTCGCAGGGTACCTCAGAACAGATCTCCACAGGGTGGCCCTTCCTAACTTCTGCAGACCCCGGGTTGTTCTCACGGTGCCTCTGCTGCCTAACCCCATCCTGCCCCAAAGCTTCTTATTCCAGTGTCTTCTCTCCTTTAATCTTGGGTCTCCAAGGCAACTCCCCATCTTCTGTTCTCTCTTTCACTCTCTCCTGCTCAGTTGCCCTGCCCTTTCTCACCCTAGCTATGGAAGCTAAAGCAACTCCATCTTGGATGCTAATCTACCACGTTGACTTCTGATAAGCCCTAGTTCCAGGAAGTCCTCTGAGATTTCTCTCTTTTTCTATTGTCCCTTGTGTAGAGCAGGTACTTACTGTAAAACCCGCCCTTAGGTCAAACAACCTTGACCTGCACATCTCTTCTGAAGCATCCCTTCCCTATGGTGCCTGGGTCTGGGGAACCATCGTCTTGTCTTGCCACCACCCAAGACACAGACATCGCTTCTGTCTGTAAATTTCTAATTTTTTTTTTTAAAGAAATTGGATATGTCAGCCCCTTTCTTTGGCCTCTCCTCTTCCTCGGACTTTAGGACTAAGTTTGCATAGATCTGTCCACTGTGAAACATGGGCCTTCCCACCACTGGTGGCCTCTTGACCCTACCTCTAACTTTTTCCTTTGAATGAGGCCTGTGGGACCCTCATTCTGCTGTGCTCAGCCTATTTAAATTACTCTGTCTTCACCTCCCCGTCCTTCCTGCAACCCACCTTTCTCCGGAGAAACACCACGCAGGTAACCTTCTCTACCGTGTGTTTTCCATGCTCGCCTCTCTGGCTCATGTCATTTCTCTCCCTGTTAAGCATTCATAGCTTCCACCTCATTCACTCTTTACAACGTCCCTACATGATTGCCCCTGTTAAACTACGATGACAACAAATTCGACCACTTTTCTCCTTCTCCCTCTCTCTTCTCCAGTTTCACAGGTAAAACCTGATCCTGCCTCAGGGCCTTTGCACTTGCTGCTCTCTCCTGTTTTAATACTCATCACCCAGATGTTCATTGTCTTAGTCCCTTCATCTTCCATGTTCATTCCATACACAGTAATGCCTCACTAATCTAACATTTTGATAGCACTTACTACCCCCAACATGTTGTATGTTTATTTTGTGTTTATTGTCTACCTCTCCCCAGTAGAATCTAAGCTTCATGAGAACAGGGAATTTGTTTTATTCACAAATAGTGGAGTGCTATGGACTGAATTGGGTCCTTCCTGCCCCCAAATTCATATGTGGAAGCCTTAACCCCTAATGTGATGGTATTTGGAGACAAGCCTTTGGGAGGTAATTAGGTTTAGATGCGGTCAAGAGACTGGTCCCTCAAGATGGGATGTGTCCTTATAAGAGGACATATCAGAGAGCTCACTCGTGCTCTCTCCCGCTAACCCCGTAAAGACATGGTGAGAAGGTGGTCGTTGCAAGTCAGAGACCCCTCACCAGAACCCAATTGTGCTGGCTGGCACTCTGATCTCAGACTTCCAGACTCTAGAACGATGAAAAATAAATGCTGGCCAGGCTCAGTAGCTCAGCCTGTAATCCCAGCACTTTGGGAGGCCGAGGCGTGGGTTTGAGACCAGCCCGGGCAACTTGGTGAGACCTCATCTCTACAATAAAATAAAAAATTAGTGGCGCACAGTAGCACGTGCCTATAGTTCTGGCTACTTGGAAGGCTGAGGCGGAAGGATCTCCGGATCCCAGCAGGTCGAGGCTGCGGTGGCTGGGAGTGGCCACTGCACTCCAGCCTGGGCGACAGAGTGAGCCTCCAACTCAAAAAAAAAAGAAAAAGAAAAAGAAATGCCTGTTGTTTAGGCCATAGTATTAATACTTTGCTATGGCAGCCTGAGCTAAGACATGGAGGTTCATTATTTGCTTAAATAAACAAAATAAATACTTGCCTAAATGAATAATTTATGTCCCACTAGCAAAGGGCCCCGGAGAGGAAAACTGGGCTGTTGCTGTGTTTGCTCCCTGGGGTACTTCTAGTCTTGGGTAAATCCCTTCCTGTTTGAGGTTAGGACCACCTGGTTTTGCCTCCTCATGTCATTCACTGTCTCCTTGTAACTCTCTCGCTGAGAGCTTTGGAATCTGGCTCTCTTCTTCCTGTTTCTCCAGCTCGGTTTTTAACAGCCACGTGGATGAACGGCCTCTCAAACTGGTTCCTCGGTTTCAAGATCTCCTTCGCTCCACTGCCCTTCACTTTCACCTCCCATGGGAAGGTGATCTTCCCCATGCAAAGTGTCCCCCTCCGAGCTCTTTGATGCCTGTGTTTCACACTGTGCTCACAACACCCATCCTTCTGACTCCTGGCCCTCTCACTCCACCACACATACTACTTCTCAACAAACACCAAGAGGTCCTCCGTCCCTGTTTCTTCCCAGTCAGCTCCGAGTTGTGACAAATGATTGTGCCACCAGAGGAGGCAAGAAAGGGCTGAAGCCCAACCTGCACTGTGCGTAGCAAGCTGTGCACTCAGGCAGGATGATACCCCCAAAGAGGGAGCACATTTTTGTTATTTTATTTTTGAGTCAGTCTCACTCTGTCACCCGGGCCAGAGTGCAGTGGGACCATCATGGCTCATCACAGCCTAGACCTCCTGGGCTCAGGTGATCCTCTTGCTTCAGTCTCCCGAGTAGCTGGGACTACAGGTGTGTGCCACCACACCTGAACACTTTCTTTGATTTTTTTTTTTTCTTTGTAGAGTCGAGGTCTCACTATGTTGCCCAGGCTGGTCTCGACCTCCTGGGCTCTAGCAACCCTCTCACCTTGGCCTCCCAAAGTGCTGAGATTACAGGTGTGAGCTACCACACCGAGCCATGTTTTTCTTCTTATAAAGGACAAACCTTGCCAAGTGCTACAGAACTGCATATGCTTGGCAGGATATTTTAAAAGATGTTTTGAAGGCACCATGTAGGCTACCAGCACAGTGCTATACCCTATAGGAGAGGTTGTCCAAGCCTTGGAACTCTTAATACATTTTGATGGTTCCCCACAGTGCAAATACCAACCGTCGGACAGGGATGCAGAGTGGAAGGAAGACAAAACACACACCCACTCTCTCTCACACACACACACACATTTATTTCTCAGCCTCCCCTGCTCTCTTGCTGCTGGGGCAGATATGCAACTTTGGTTCCACCTGACTTGGACTCAAAACTTCTCCAGGGAAGGCAGAGCAGGGGCATCTGTGCTGCGGGGG
>NW_007249980.1:477214-493044 GCF_000164805.1 Carlito syrichta
TCCTTGGATGGGCCAGCTCCGCCGCGGGTGGTGGGGCGTCGTTCCTGGAAGCTCAGCCAAGAGTCTGTTTCTGTACACCTCTCAGTGATTTTTCGAGCTATCTATATCCCTTTCTGCTAAACAAGCTGGAGCAGATTCTGCTCCCTCTAAGAGAACACTGGAACATGAGCTGACACAAGCCCCTCCTAGCCTCTCACACTTCCCTTCCAACCCACGTCCTGTGATCCTCTGAACTACTCCCCTCTCACTACCCTTCGGGTCTTCTCCTGCCCCCAGCCCTCCTCTCCTCTCCTCCTGCCTCTGGGCATCGAGCACTTTGGGGGCTGTGTGACATCACCAGCAGGCGGCCACCGCTTGTGTCTCAGCCTCAGCAGGGTCTGGGTGCATGCTCAGTGCCATCACCCATCTGTGCTCTCATGGCGTCCCTCTCCTGTCCTCTTCAACGACTTCACACGTTCACCGCTCCCTCCAGACCTGGCCGTCTGCACTCTGACTTCCTGCCTCCACTCACCGGCTTCCCGCTCGCCCTGGCAATCTGTGTGTTTGACCTTCCAGGGTCAGAGCTTGGTGTCTCTTCTCCTCCTGAAAGGAAACCTCATCGCAGGGCCTCTCGCCGGCTTGCCCTCCACCCTCTCTGGGACCTTCCTTCATCTGCCCTTGCGGCTTGCTCCTGCCTTTTCTGAGGTTCTTTCTCAGAATAACTGAAAAACATCTAGTAAGTTTGCGTGTTAGTTAATTATTTTGTATGCAAATCGCTTACAAATCTGTCCTTAAACTGAGTTAAGGGTGTATTTAAAAAAAAAGAAAAAAGAGCGGAAGTTGAAGACTTGCCGACTCGGTGAATCTTATCTGCAATTTTTTGGAGGGATGGGTTGGGAGCAGGTAAATGGATTCATGGGCAGCCAGCAAAGATGGCCATATGTTAAAAAGCGATGTCAAAGAAAACAATTTCCATTGTGTAAAGATTCTAGAGAAAACCTGGAGGGTCTGCCAGAGGAGCTCAGGTTTCAGGCTCTTCCTGTGATGACGACAAGAGTCCTCCCATCAGTGTCTCTGTTAGGATTTCTAACCCTGGCACCTCCCAAACTGCTCAAATACTCACCACCCTCAAAAATATTATTTTCCTTTGACCCTCCCCTGCCAGCAACCCTCCAATTTCTTCTTTATTTTTTGAGTCAGTTTCTCACTTTGTCACCCAGGCTGGAGTGCAGTGGCATGATCATGGCTACCGCAGCCTTGGCCTCCTGGGCTCAGGTGATCCTCCTCAGCCTCTCAAATAGCTGGCACTACTGGCATGCACCACCACACCTGGCTAATTTTTTTTTATTTTTAATTTTGTTGAGACAAGGTCTCACTATATCGCCTAGGCTGGTCTTGAACTCCTAGTTGCAAGTAGCCCTCCTGACTCAACCTCCCAAATTGCTGAGATTACAGGTATGAGCCCAGCCTCCTTCAACTTCTTATTCAAACATCTCTGAAAATGTATCTCTCTTTTGCTTCCTCACCTCTCCTTACCTCCTTATTCCACATGGGTCTGTCTTCTGAACCCATCATTCCACCAAACGCACATGCGAAGATAATTCATGACCTATATACTAAACACAGGAGACAAGTTTTGGTCAAGGGGTCCCCAACCCCAAATCTGTAGCCTGTAGGACCGGGATGCACAGCAGGAGGTGAGCAGCAAGTGAAACTTCATCTGTATTTACAGCTGTTCCCCATCGCTCATATTACCGCCTGATCTCTACCTCCTGCCAGATCAGCACCGAAAAGCCTGCTTCCATTTCCAATGTTCTATCTTTGTGAAGCAGGGTTTTCCACAGCGACAGCAACCAAAAACAAGATTACAGAGTAGACTGGACACAAGCAACACACGTCGGGTGTCACTGTCTCCCACCACCCTGAGATGGGACCGTCCAGTTGCAGGAAAACAAGCTCAGGGCTCCTACTGATCTGCACTATGGTGAGCTGTATAGTTATTTCATTACCTATTGCAATGTAATAACAATAGAAATAAAGTGTACAATAAATGTAATGTGCTTGAATCATCCTGAAACCATACCCCTACCCCACCCCTCTCTAGTCTGTGGAAAAATTGTCTTCTGTGAAACTGGTCCCTGATGACAAAAAGGTTGGGGACCGTTGTTTTAACCCTATCATTCCTGTTGCCTGATACTTTGGGGCTCCCGTGATCACTGCCAGTCCTGATTCTTCATGGCCATCCATGATCATTGAAGGGATATCTTGTTTCTTCCCATCACAGCCTTGGATGTTGGCATTCCCTGGGGTTTTTCTTGGCCAGTTCTCTTCCCTCTGGACTCTCAGTATCATCTACTGTCATTTTTACAACTAATGACTGTGTGCTAGTGATTCCCAAATCTGCCACCTCTTGCTAGAAAATTATACAGAAGAAAATTATAGTCAAGTGGAGGGGAGAGGATTTGTTTTCTCCTAAGACAGAAACATGAGCACTTCCCTGAACTCTTGTCATCTCTTATCCACCTTTCACTGGGTGGTTACTCAGATGTTGACGAGGAGGCAGCAAAGTCTGCTAAGGTGACAGCGGAGCACCACTTTGCCCAAGTCACTCCTCCTCTTCTGCAGGGGCTTCAGAATGAAGCCTGGGCAGTGGCTGTCTTGATTCATCCATCTGTTGTACCATGAGGTCCTTTGTAAATATCGACACTAGTTAGGCACGTTACCGGCAGGGGTAGGCTCTCTGCCCCTGGAGTGCCACTCTTACTCAGATGGGCTGGGGTGGGCCTCGGGAATGGCAGTGGCCTCTTGTGTCAACAGTCCACTCAGTCAGGACACCCATGAGCCATTTTTCTGCTATTAAAGCATAATTTGGATGCTCCGTTGATGCAACATCAGGTAAAGAGGCTTCTTGTGGGGCTGGTATTGCAGTTTACAATTTTTGTACCCAGAATTTGTTCTGGGAGCAGTGATGATAGAATACCACGGAGCCCAGCTAGAGGGACATGATACTCTAAGAAGATATCCTTCTTCCCGTGGTACCACCACTTCTCAGAGACCACCCTTTTCCACTTTTCCCCACTGTGTGAGTTATCTCTATCGTCTCTCCGAGCTTTCAATCACCCCGTGGTATAGTATTTTCTTGTTCTCCACCATCTTGTTTATGTGACTTTCTCCTTGAAGGCAGAAGCCATGGGTTACACAGGACACATATGGCACATTTCTAGTGAGAAAAGAAACAGAGGAAAGAGCCCAGGCCTGGAGACAGAAAGATCACAAACTCTGAGAAGGAACAGTCTGCTCAGTCATGTACAGATTGCATGACCTTGGGGTAATTCTTTCTCTGGAACTGCACTTTGTTAACTAAAATGTGGGAACAATAATTCACTTTATCATACGTTGGTTGCAAAAATTAAGTGAGAAATCACAGGTAGAGCACTTGGGATTTATTAAATGTTTCCAAATGGCAGCTGTTGGTAGTATCATTAAGAGGTGCTTAATAAATATTTCTTGTTCCTATTGCTTCCTTATTTCTCTCTGGAGAATCCACTCAGTCTTGTGATTTGCCTACTGCCTCTACACAGTGAATAATTTCTCTTCCAAACTCTCTAATGTCTGTACAACATGCTTGGGGCACTTATCATTCCTGATGAATATTGATGCCTATATTTTTATGTTTATGGGTTGTGTCCTGTACTTAAGTGTAAGGTTTTTGAAGTTGGGATTCTGTTTGATAGCATTAGAATCTCTACTGGTTTACACCGTGTCCCATTCATAGTAGATGCTCAGTGGTATCATATTTGGTGACACAGATGAGTAACCTCTCGCCTTAGAATATAGCCAGACTCGTGCTGCAGTGAAAATGCCCCTTAACCTTCACTCTAAATTCTACTTTCCCCCTGCCCTTTGCATTTCTTTATGCAGCCTTGACCCCACCCAGGCAGGGCCTACTGTGGTAGCCCAAGCTAGAACAGATTGCTGTGCAAATACTTGGCAAAGTAACGATCTATTTGTGGATAAGCAGAAATTGGCTGTATCCCCAGTAGAGTTTTGAATTGTCACTATTAACACCCATGAGTCACTAACATGGTGGGCTGAGTGATTTTTCTGCTAAGCTTATAGGGTATATTATACTAAAAATGCCACTGGCTTAGCCTGTTTTCTGTTGCTATAACAGAATGCCACAGAATGGGTAATTTATAAAGAAAAGAAACTTACCTCTCACAGTTCTGGAGGCTGAGAAGTCAAGAGCACAGCACTGGCGTCTGGTGAGGGCCATCTCATGCAGAAGCACAGAAGGCGGGTGTACAGGAGACACAGGAAGTCAGGCAAAACTCATTCTTTGGACCAGAGACCCACTCCTGAGATAGGAGCACCCGTCCATTCATGAGGGTGGAGCTTTCACAGCCGCCTCACCTCTTAATACTCTTACAATAGCAATTGGTTTTCCAACACGTGAACTCGGTGGAACACAGGCGTTTACAATCTTGTCTGTCTGATTAGTGTCTGCTCCACTGATGTCACAGATGTTTAAATAAGCTTCTTTCTTTTTGACCAAACACAAAGGGACTTTACATAACACCTGGACCCACATAGGGGTTCTGTTGGGGTAACAAATCAGAGGTGTTGCTTTTCTTTTTATGGCTTCCAGGTTGAGTGATGGTATCATGAGCAAAGTGAAGGAGGAAAATAAGAAGCTAAATACTGTGCTTCTACTCCCTCAGCCAGATTTTGATCTTGCATTCTACAAATCGAAGCAGTAGGGATTGGATGGAGGAGCAGATGAGCAGAGTGACCCTTAACCCAGTGGAATTTCAGCTTCAGAAAAGGATACTTCATTGGCCATATTGCTTCCTGTCCACCTTCCAGATCTCTCACAAATTCCTAACCTTGACCTGCTCTACTCTGGGACATATAGGGAAGTATATTCTGACAAGTATGGTTCCAGCTTAGCTAAACTGATGCAGTATAAAGTTACCATAGAGAGTCACTTGGTTAGCATCCTAGAAAAAGGAAAGCCTTCGAAGAGAGAAAATATCAACGATATCTTGCAGCTGTAAAAGTAACATACTCCCTTTGTAATTAATAAACACTCCGTAGGTGATACTTTGAGATGGTATGGTAATCCTGATGCTCAGTGAAATTTACCCAGTAGTTCCAGTCATTTTGCATTCCCAGCAGCAGTGGATGAGAGTTCCTATTGTTCTGCATCTTCACCAGCATTTGGTGTTGTTGGTGTTTTGGATTTTGGTTATTTTAATAGATGTGTAGTGGTACCTATGGTTCTTTTAATTTGAAATTCTCTAATGATATATGATGTGGAATATATTTTTAAATGCTAATTTGCCATCTATATATCTTCTTTGGTGAGATATCTATTCAAGTCATTTGGTCACTTTAAAAAAATACGCATTATATGTGTATAATATTTATTTACTTGTGAAAATTTTAAAATATTACTCTATCAATACATTATTTATTATATAAAATGTACAAAAATAAAATTTTGAAAAGTGTGAGAGGAGGTGAAATTATATTTTAAGATTATTTAGGTTATTAAATAATAGTAAATATTTTTTGCTTTCACAAAAATGTTACCAATAATTTAGAGGGTACAAAATGATATAAATTTCTTCATTATTTTTTTCTTTTACTGATGCATAATATTTTATATATTTATGGGGTATATGTTTTTTTTATATACATAGAGTGTGTAAATGATCAAGTCAGGGCATTTGTGGTATCCACTGCTTGGGTATTTATCATTTCTATGTGTTGGTAACATTTCAAGTCCTCTCTTCTACATTGAAATATACAATGTTTCTTGTTGCTAACTATAGTCACCTTCTTCTGCTGTCAAACATTATAACTTATTTCTTCTTTCTAACTATAAGTTTGTACTCATTTACCAACCTCTCTTTATTTCTCCCTCCAACTTTTGCCCATTTTAAAATCATGCTGTTTGTTTTCCTGTTGAGTCTTAAGAGGGCTTTTTTTGGGTATATTTAGATAACAGTTCTTTATCAGATGTGTCCTTTGCAAATTTATTCTGCCAGTCTGTAGCTCATCTCATTCTCTTAGCATTGTCTTTCACAAAGCATAAGGCTTTAATTTTAATGAACTCCAGTGTATTGATGCTTTCTTTCATGGATTAAGCCTTTGATGATATGTCTAAAAATCATACCCAAGGTCAGCTAGGTTTTCTCCTCTGTTATCTTCCAAGAATTTATAGTTTTGTGTTTTACATTTTGGTTTATGATCCATTTTGAGTTAATTTTTGCAAAAGGTATAAAGTTTGCATCTAGATTTATTTATTTATTTTTGCATGTGAATATTCGATTGTTCCAGCACCATTTGTGGAAAAGACTACCTTTCCTCCATTGTATTATCTTTGATCCTTTGTCAAAATCAGTCGATCATATTTACAGGGGTCTATTCCTGGGGGTCTCTATTCTGTTCCATTGATCTATTTGTCTATTTTTTCACCGATAGCACACTGTCTTGATTATGATAGCCTTATAGTGAGCCTTGAAGTCAGAGAGTCCTCTGGCTTTTTTTTCTCCTTCAATATTATATTATTGGTTATTCTGGGATTTATGCCTCTACAAAATAACTTGCTGGGATGTTGTTTGGGATTACGTTAGCTCTGTAGATCCAGTTGGGAAGAACTGACACCTTGATGTCTCTCGTAAATACTTTTTGCTTTCACAAAGTCTTCCTTTTCATGAAAACAGAATATGTATCAATTTATCTAGTTCTTCTTTTGTGTCTTTCATCAGAGGTTTGTAGTTTTCCTCATATAGATCTTGTACATATTTTGTTAGATTTGTAACTAAGTATTTCACAAATAGTAATGTGGTTTTTGTTGTTGTTGTTGTTGTTTTTAGTGAGAAAGCAGGATTTATTGAGAGGACAGAAAAGCTCCCACAGTGGGAGGGGACCCCAAGGGGTTGCCCGGTAATGTGTTTTTAATTTCAAATTTCACTTGTTTATTGTTGGTGTATATTGCTATTGACTTGTGTATATTGCCCTTGTTTTCTGCAAACTGGCTCTGTAGTTGTTTAGTTCCAGGAGGTTTTCTTGTTGCTGTTATTGTCATTCTTTAAGATTTTCTGCATAGATGATCATGCCATTAGGGAACAAAGACAGTTACATTTCTTCCTTCTCAATTTATATAAATTGTATTTACTTTTCTTGTTTGGTTTCATTGACTAGGACTTCCAGCACGTGTTGAAAGCAATGGTGAGGGGGACGTTTCCCTTGTTCCTAAGTTTGGTTAATTTTTTATATTTGTGTTCAATCTTAGGCTTTACTTAAAAAAAAAAAATCTTCTGCATGTGGTCAGCCAGTTTTCTGTAAAACCTCAAACTATAAGAAACTTAGAAAACGCAGGAGACACCCTTATGGATATTGGAGCTAGCAACCAATTCCTGATCAAAACCCCAAGTGCTGACCGGGTGCAGTGGCTCAAACCTGTAATCTCAGCACTTTGGGAGGCTGAGGTGAGAGGACTGGCTGAGCCCATGGGTTGGAGACCAGCATAGACAACCTGACGAGACCTCAGCTCTATAATAAATCAAAAAATTAGCAAGGCATGGTAGTGTGCGCCTGTAGTTCTGGCTACTTGGAAGGGTGAGGTGGAAGGATTGCCTGAGTTCAGGAGGTTGACGTTGGGGTGACTGTGAGCGTGCCACTGCATTCCAGAGTGAGACTCCAACTCAAAAAGAAAAAAAGAAAAGAAAAAAACCCAAGTGTCCATACCATAAGAGATAAGATAGACAAGTGGGACCTCATCAAACCGACAAGCTTCTGCAAAACTAAAGAAACGATCAAAAGAGCAGGGCGACAGCCCACAGACTGGGAAAAAATATTTGACAACTGTATATCTGACAAAGGCCTCAAATGTGCCTACAAAGATCTACAAGAAACTCAAGGGATCTACAAGGAACTCAAACGTGCTGAAAGGAAAAAACAAACAGCCCCATTAAAAACTGAGTAAAAGACATGAATAGACACTTCTTAAAAGAAGATATATGTGCAGCCAACAGACACATGAAAACATGCTTAGCCTCACTCATCACAGAGAAATGCAAATCAAAACCACATTGAGATACCACCGAACCCCAATAAGAATGACCATCATTAATAAAAC
The DNA here is from genome assembly GCF_000164805.1 of Carlito syrichta. Classification (NCBI taxonomy): domain Eukaryota; kingdom Metazoa; phylum Chordata; class Mammalia; order Primates; family Tarsiidae; genus Carlito; species Carlito syrichta. The sequence continues at coordinate 485,343 of NW_007249980.1, forward strand.
AAACAATAACAGATGCTGGTGAGGATGCAGAGAAAAAGGGACTCTTCTACACTGCTGGTAGGAATGCAAATGAGTGCAACCTCTCTGGAATACAGTGTGGCAATTTCTGAAAGAACTAGAAATTCACCTTCCATATGACCCAGCAATTCCCCTATTGGGAATATACTCGGAGGAACCCAAATCATTCTACAAAAAAGATACCTGCACACGTATGTTTGTTGCAACTCTATTCACAATAGCAAAAACATGGAGCCAACCATGTTGCCCATTGAAACTGGACTGGATAAAAAAATGTGGTACATATACACAATGGAATATTATGCAGCCATAAAGAAAAACATATGGATTTCGCAGCAATTTGGATGGATTTGAAGTTGATCATACTCAGTGATCTGTCACAGAAACAAATAACAGAGTACCATATGTTCTCACCCATAAGCGGACCTTGAACAGTTATAATACTATAAGAAAGGGATTGGTAGTAGTGGGAAACTGTCGAGGGGGGGGAGGTGGGATTGGCAGTTGAGGGAAACTGCTAGGGGAGGGAGGGGTATACCTCATCAACAAGGGTACCTGCATAATCAACATTTGTGTACCTAACCCTGAATTGTACCCCACATCTGTATAATAAAAAAGAAGAAGAAGAAAAAAGGCCTAACATCTAGGATCTACAAGGAACTCAAATGTGCCGGAAAGAAAAAAAACAAACAACCCCATTACAAAGTAGGCAAAAGATATAAACAGACACTTCTCAAAAGAAGACATGCGAGCAGCCAACAGATACATGAAAAAATGCTCAGCCTCACTAGTCATCCAAGAAATGCCAATTAAAACCACACTGAGATGCCCCCTAACTCCAGTCAGGATGGCCATCATCAATAACTCAAAAAAACAACAGATGCTGGAGAGGATGTGGGGAAAAGGGAACCTTTCTACACTGTTGGTGGGAGTGTAAACTAGTACAACCTCTGTGGAAAAAAAAAGTTTGGCAATTCCTAAACGGTCAAAAAATCAACCTTCCATACAACCCCGCAATCCTCCTACTGGGAATATACCCAGAGGAACTCAAGTCACTCTACAAAAAGACACCTGCACATGCATGTCTATTGCAGCAAAAACATGGAATCGACTGTGTTGCCCACTGAAAGAAGACCGGATTTTAAAAATGTGGTACATATACATGATGGAATATTATGCAGCCACAAAGAAGGACAAAATTATGAACTTCACAGCAACTTGGATGGACTTAGAGTCTATAATACTGAGTGATCTATCACAGAAACAAAGAACTGAGTATCACATGTTCTCACTCATAAGCGGACCTTGAACTATTATAAGAAAAGGCCTGGCAGTAGTTGAGAAACTGCCCAGGGCGAGGGGTGGGATGGAGGTGGGAGGTGGGATTGGCAGTAGTGGGAAACTGCCAGGGGAGGGGGAGCACATCTCATCAACAAGGGTACCTGCATAAAGAACATTTGTATAGCTACCCTGAATTGTACCCCACATCTTTTTTTTTTTTTTCCGAGTTGGAGTCTCACTCTGTCGCCCAGACTGGAGTGCAGTGGCCGCTCCCAGCAACCGCAGCCTCGACCTGCTGGGCTCTGGCGATCCTTCCGCCTCAGCCTTCCGAGTAGCCGGAATTACAGGCATGTGCTACCACGCCCGGCTGATTTTTTGATTTATTGTAGAGATGAGGTCTCGCTGCCCAGGTGGGTCTCGAACCCGCGGGCTCAGGTGATCCACTCACCTCAGCCTCCCAAAGGCGCAGGATTACAGGCTGAGCCACCAAGCCCGGCTTACCCTACATTTTAAAAATAAAAATTAAAAAAATTTAAAAACCTCTATGCTCATCATTCCCATCATTCTTATAATTATCCCTTCTGTCTCATCTCATCCACCCTTTCTTGGTAACTCACCATTTTCATTTATTTCTGATTTATATTTCCTGTGTTTGTTTTTTTTAGAAATAAACAAGTATCTATGCTCATATTTTTATTTCCCCTTTATTTGTAAACAAAAGGTGACGTCTTTTATATTCTCTTCTGCACCTCATAGCTACATAGTATTCTATTGTGCAGATGTACCACCATTTATTCAACCAGACTCTTTTGAGAAGGCATTTGGGGGTATTTCCTGTATTTTGCTAATACAAATAATGCTGGAGTTGGATAGCTTTATATCATATTTTGTTTCATATTTGTGGAAGAATGTCTTCAGGGTAAATTCCTAAAAATGTGCTTGTTAGGTCAAACAGTAAAGTCAAATTCTCAAGAAATTTAATTTTTACTATCTTGATAGGTGAGAAATGGTATCTCAAAGTGAATTTAGTTTTAATTTCTTTCCTAGTAAAGTTGAGCACCTTTTTATATGCTAAGACACACCCTCATTTCTTGAATGGACTGTTATAGTAGCCTCCTGACTGGGAATATACCCAGAGAAAATAACTTCGTTCTTTTCTAATTTTCTGAAATTCTGCTAGAGAATTCTTGTAAACAAAAGCAATCTAATCATGAAACACACTTGGTAAATGTCATCCAATTATGTTCATTGTCTATAGAAAAAAATCTAAGCTTTTATAGCCAGGTATACACAAAACTTTATAATCAGTTCCCTGTCTGCCTTGACTCCAGTCTCTCATCTCTATGTATCCCTTCTCCACTGACTCCAAATATGTCTTTAAGATTTTAAGTATGCCATTCCTTCTTGAGATCCTCTTCCCCCTACTGACCAGAAAGCCCCTTCCCACACTTCAAAGCCCAGTTCAAATGTCATCTTCTCGAATAACTTCCTCATCAGAGCTATCCATCCCTCTGGATTCTTATAGAACTTGCAGCACAGGCCCCTCACAGGCATTCATCAGACTATGCCATAATTATTTATGTTTAAGGCCTTCTTCACTATTCTTTGATCCCAGGGTCTTAGTTTGCATGTCTGTCCCCAATTTCAAGCACTGTCCTGGTTATATAATGAGTGCTAAATGAATATTTGCTTAAGGAGCAAATAAATAACAAGTAGGATTTCATCCTCCTGGTTAAAAAAAATACGATATTTTCTCTTTCTCTCCTCTGGGTTTGCCTTTTTATAGGATGCTCATGTATAGGTTTAGATGCTTAGTAGGTATGATGAGGCTTGTGCGAGTTTCACAGTTTACCACCACCTGATCTCCTAGGCTAACTGGGTTGTCAGTTATTGAATCTTGGGGCTGGAAGGGAGGTTGAGGAATCATTTGGTCCCTCCTTTTCTTCAAGGCAGGACGCGAGCTTCTGCCCCATTGTGAGAGGGAAGAGAGGATGGTGTGATTTCAGAGCTCAACATCCTCTCAGTGAACACCTTTCCTTTCAAATATGGGTCCAGAATGGGTCATGGGATAATTGACATTAAATTTTAAGTAGATGTCTTTTTAGGGTCAAAGAAAGTGCAAATGCCTCATCACCAACATTATCCTACCTTCCTGCAAATCTTTTCAGTGAAGACTATGGTATATGTATGACTAGAATATCCAGAGAACACAGCAGAGGGCATTTTAAACTGCCCATCCCTTTTCATTGTCTGATTCCTGTTCTCTTGCATTATTACAATTGTAACCGTCCTCATAACCATGAAATACTGAGCTTTTATGGCAACTGTACTGCTGTGATTCAGTTGGAAACTGGCATTTGAGTCCCACTCTCCAAACCCTATCAAGACAGTGGTTCCTCACTATTACCTAAGGAAGATTCATGGATCAGTGTTTTAAAACAGCAGATTTCCCCCCGTGAATCAACTTGAATGCATGTTTCACCTGTTCCCCTTCCCCTCCAATATAAATAGATCGACTGTTGCACGAGCCCCGTAAGGAAGACGTCTTAGCAGTTTGGAGGGTGGCTGATGCTGCGTCGCACATTAGGGAGCAACTGTTGTCATACATCTTTAATCCTGAACTGAGTTTGTTGTGCTTACTCTGAAGAATAGTACAACCTGGAAAACTGCCCGGAGAGATGCAAATGATATTTGCATTCACTGTAGGATGTAATTTATTCAAACAGGTACTGCGCCAGATACTCAAGATAGGGCATGGTCCTTGCCATCATGAGCTAATTTTCTACTGGAAGAGCAGAAAAATAAAGCAAATGAATAGATAAAACAATAAAACAAGTGAAGGAAACTAGCGAGAGGATGAAGCAGAGATGCATAGGAGTGACTTACTTTTGATAGGTTGATTGGAGATGGTCTCCCTAGGGAGGTGATGTTTGTGTCCAGACCTGAAGGAAAGGAAGGGACCAGCCAGATAAACAGCAAGACCTTTCTGCACATATGTATAGATCCGAAGCAGGACAGACATGGTGGATCACGCCTGTAATCCCAGCATTTTTGGAGGCTGAGGCGGGAGGATTACCTGAGCTCGGGAGTTTGAGACCAGCCTAGACAACATAGTGAGACTTTGTCTCTGCAAAAAAATTTTAAAAATTAGTCAAGTATGGTGACGTACACCTGTAGTCTCAGCTACTCAGGAGGCTGAAGTGGAAGGATCACCAGAGCCCAGGTGGTCGAGGCTGTGGTAAGCTATGTTCATGCCAGTGCACTCCAGTCTGGGTCCTAACTCCAAGAGAAAAAAGCATTCATGTCTATAATTCCAGCTACTTGGAAGGATCGCCTGAGCCAGCAGGTCGAGGCTGCGGTGGCGGTGAGCATGCCACTGCACACCACCCTGAGCAACAGAGTGAGACTCCAACTTGGAAAAAAGAAAAAAAAGTGGTACATATACATGAGGGAATATTACGCAGCCATAAAGAAGAACAAAATTATGGACTTTGCAGCAACTTTGATGGATTTAGAGTCTATAATATTCAGTGATTTATCACAGAAACAAAGAACTGAGTACCACATGTTCTCTCTCATAAGCGAACCCTGAACATTTGCCATAATACTATAAGAAAAGGATTGGCAGTAGCTGGAAACTGCCAGGGGAGGGAGGGGGTGAGCATAACCTCAATAAAGGTAACTGATCTCAAACCAGGAGAATTGGGAACCAAAGGGAGGCTCAAACTTTACCTGTACAATGACCTTGTATCCCTAATCCTGAATTGTACACCACATCTTTTAAAAAAAAACGCAAAGACTTTTTTTTTTTTGAGTTGGAATCTCACTCTGTCGCCCAGACTGGAGTGCAGTGGCCGCTCCCGGCCACCTCAGCCTCGACCTACTGGGCTCCGGCGATCCTTCCGCCTCAGCCTTCCAAGTAGCCGGAATTACAGGCATGCGCTACCATGCCTGGCTGATTTTTTGATTTATTGTAGAGATGAGGTCTCGCTGCCCAGGTGGGTCTTGAACCTGCGGGCTCAGGCAATCTACTCACCTCAGCCTCCCAAAGGCGCGGGATCACAGGTTGAGCCACCGAGCCTGGCTGACTTTGGATTTTTAAAAGGAATTAGAGGAGAGAAAAATAACAAAACTGGAGCTTAATGAACAAGGAAGAGAGTAGAGCAAATGAAGGTGGGGGTGAAGAGGCAGGTGGGGGTCAGATCAAGCAGGGCCTTGGGGTAACTGCTGGCATTTGTATTTCAATCTGAAGGTAATGAGAAGGCACTGCAGGGTTTTACCTGACCTGATTTATCATTCACGAAAATAACTTCTATGGCTTTGAGGAGAAACAATTGGAGGTGCAAGACTGGAAGGAGGGAAACCAATGAGGGGCTTTGTGTAACCAGGAAGACGTGGCATATTTGAGTAAGGAGATGGCAAAGATGGAAAGAAATGGATGGATCAAGAAATATCTTGGATGTGAAGTGACTAGGTCTTAGGAGTAGACTGGATATCATAGGATGAGAAAACAGGAGGAATCAGATAATTTCTAGACTTTTCCAATTTTGAGCAGCTAGGTAGATGGTGGCACTCGTATTTTCTTTTTTAAAATTACCTTTACCGCCGGGCTCAGTAACTCAACCTGTAATCCCACGCCTTTGGGAGGCTGAGGTGAGTGGATTGCCTGAGCCCGCGGGTTCAAGACCCGCCTGGGCAGCGAGACCTCATCTCTACAATAAATCAAAAGATCAGCCGGGCATGGTAGCGCGTGCCTGTAGTTCCAGCTACGTGGAAGGCTGAGGTGGAAGGATCGCTGGAGCCCAGCAGGTTGAGGCTGTGGTGGCCGGGAGCGGCCACTGTACTCCAGTCTGGGTGACAGAGTGAGACTCCAACTGAAAAAGAAACAAAAACAAAAGCAAAATTACCTTTACCTATACATACACGTATACACATATATACACACATATTTAAAAACCACAGAGTACCAAAATGCATCGCTGAACATATCTGTCCCTTCCTAGGCAACAGTTTTGCTTCCCAGAGGCAAATATCTTTTGCTCTTTTGTTCTGCTCTCAGTATTTATTTCTCAGTTTCTAAATAATATGCTTTTCTTGCTTTTTTCCTTGAACTCCTGATGATCCTTAACTGTATATTTACAGCTAAGAGTGAGATCCTCTTCCCCGGGTTAAAGCTTCGTGGGCATGGCCCGGCCTTGCCCCTAGTTACCAGCAGGCTTCTTGGGAGGAAGCGGGCAGTGAGGTGGCCACACAGCCATGTCTGAAGGTCATTTCTCTGGGGCCACTCTGGTTCTCCGGGGAAGAAACTGCCTGGGAGTTCTGGCCTGGGAACTGGCCCCATTGTTCCAGGAGCAGGGCAGGAAAGGGAGGCTAGATGTACTTCCTACCCCAGAGTGTACAGACTTTCTAGGAATTATTCCATTTTCAGCTGTGAATCTCCCTTTCACCCATCTCTAGCCCTGCTGTCCAGAACAGGAGCAGCAAGCCCATTTCCCGGAAGACCACGCCTCGAGTCTCCTGTTTGGTGTGGGGAAGGGTCCTGATCATGTTCATCCTATGGGTGGATGGGTGGGAAGAAGAAAGAATGCTGGGTCTGAACATGTGACGAGATATTCCTAAGTGGTGCTGTGAAGTTTGTAGCTGGGAGGAAGGTTTGGGGTTCTGAAAAGTCTTGTCTGGAGAGATTAGCCTGGAGTCAACAGCCCTGGAGGGTCCTTAGGGTCATGGAAATAGAAGGGAGAGTGTGGAAAGAGGTGAGAGAAAGGCCCCGAGCCAGAGGCTCTCCTGCAGCAGAGAGGGGCGCCAGTGGGCCAGGATGAAAAAGCAGGGGGCGAAGGTGTGTCCCTCCTTGCAGGTGAGGGCAGGGAAAGACCCACCGCCCTCTGGGGAAAAAATGGTACCTGAGAACCCATGTGTTTATCAGTGGAAGAGTTGAATAAACAAACTGTGGTATGTCTGTACCACAGAATATCCATAAAATGGAAGAAAATTCCGTTATAAACTACAACATGGAGGGACTTGAAGGGCATTATGCTGAGTAAAAGAAGCCGGGCACAAAAGGACAAATACTGTCTGATTCCGCCTTGAGGAGGTACCTAGCATCGTCAGATTCACAGGCACCAAAAGTAGAATGGTGGTTGCCACGGTCTGGGAGAGGGAGAGTGGGGTGTTGGTGTTTATTGGGCACAGAGTTTCAGCTTGGGAAGATGAAAAAAGGTCTGGAGATGGATGGTGGAAATGGCACCACGGGAATGTACTAAAGGCCCTGAACTGTACATTTTGAACTTGAATATGGTTAAAACAGTCAATTTTGAGCCGGGCTCAGTGGCTCAGCCTGTAATCTGTGCCTTTGGGAGGCTAAGGTGAGCGGATTGCCTGAGCCCGCGGGTTCGAGACCCGCCTG
>NW_007249980.1:493064-511102 GCF_000164805.1 Carlito syrichta
AGAAGGATCGCCGGAGCCCAGCGGGTCGAGGCTGCGGTGGCCGGGAGCGGACATTACACTCCAGTCTGGGCGACAGAGTGAGACTCCTACTCAAAAATAAATAAATAAATAAATAAAATAAAACAGTCAATTTCGTGTGGTGTATATCTCAACATAACCAAAAGAAAGAAATTTTTAAAAAATGAACTAAAACAGAATGATATATGAAAACCAACCAACCAGCCAACCAAAAGTGGTAGCTGAGAATAGGTAACAGAGCTATAGAAACCTGCTTTGTTAATTTAGTCTGGTTAGACACGCCCTCACTCCCATACTCATCCCACCTCGTCCCCTCCTCTGTCTCGCCCATCCCTTCTTCCATGGTATTTGCTTTCCTTTTTTAAAATTTATTTTAATCTTAAAGATGTGGGGTATGGGTACATAAGTGGTTGAGGTACAGGAGAAGCTTGGCCTCCCATTAGCCTCTCTTTGCCTGAATTGGGATCACGCACCCTTATTGATGTTGTGTTCCCCTCCCTCCCTCACACTATGGCCAATCCCTTTCTTGTAGTATTATGATGGGTGTTCAGGGTCCACTTATGAGTGAGAACACACGGTACTCAGTTCTTTGTTTCTGTTATTTTTTATTGTTTGAGTCAGTCTCACTCCGTTGTCCAGGTTGGAGTACAGTGCCACAATCATGACTACTGCAGCCTTGACTTCCTGGGCTGAGGTGATCCTTCTACCTCAGCCTACTGAGTAGTTGGGACTACAGGCATGCACCACCAGACCCAGGTAATTTTTTTATTTTTTATTTTTGTAGAGACAAGGTCTTACCGTGTTGCCCAGGCTGGTCTTGAACTCCTAGGCTCAGACAATCTTCCAGCTGGGATTACAGGTGTGAGCTATTATGCCCAACTGTTTTCGTTATGAAGGTGGGTGTGGTGTAGGGAGAAAATAAACCAATGTACTTCAATTTCTATTTCCCTGCTCCCTGAATTCTCCGGGCAAAAAGGTGACTCTTCAACCAACAGAGCACGGTGGATGTGAGGCCAGTAACTTCAGAGGTTAGTCATAAAAGCCATGCAACATCTGCCTTTTTGGAGCCTCAGTAAGAGGTCTCACTACTCTGAGGCTGCCTTGCTGTGAGGAGTCTCCAGCTGTACATTGAGGTCACATGGAAACACACTGGTCGACAATGCCAGCTGAGTCACTGCAGCTGAAGTGCCAAACACGCAGGTGAAGACATCTTCAGATTTTTCCAGCCCCAAGCCTTTTGAGTCACACACTGCCAATCCAATCCTCCCAGCTGGGGCTCCAGACATCAATGAGCAGAGATAAGCCATCCCTTGGGTGTCTTGTCCAAATCTCCAACCCACAGAATCTGTGAGCATGAGAAAATGAACGTGGTTTTATGCCAGTAGGCTTTGGGGTGATACTTATAAATTTGGTGACATTGACAGGTTGCTCTCCATGGGTTACTGTGGTTTTCTCTCCGAACAGAAATGTCCAAGAATATGTTTCTCCATAAGTATGGTGCTTTACCAAACTTTGTTGTAAACCTCTATTAAATAAATCAATAGGAATGATATATTACTATAGTCTTATTTTGTTATTATTTTATTATATGATTAAAAGCCCTCTGTATTATTTTATCCTCCTCTTCCTCTTCCTCTGTTTCTGTCCATGGCCCATTTTCCTACTGAACTATAGTCTTTTAACTTTTTATTTGTTCTACTCTGTGTAGTAAAGACATTAACCCTTCGACTATAGTGTGAATTTAAAATATTTCCATTTTTTCTTAATGTTCTTTTTTTAAAAAAAATTCATGTTGTTAAATTGCTCAATCTTTTCCTTTAAGGTGTCTAAATTTTATGGCATTTGTAGCATGATATAGATTGCAAGTATTATACAACTGCAAGAAACCAAAAGTCTAAACACAGTGGCTCAAGTAAATAGGATTTTATTTTTTTCATTGCATAGTGAGATGTCTAGGGATAGGTAGTTGTTAGCATTGGTTCAAGCTATTCAACAATGTCAGGGCTAAGTATCTTATTCTCTCTCTTGGTCTTTCCCTTCTAGTCCCAAGAGAATTTCTACAGAATTAACCTTTCAAAGGAGAAGGGGTGCCAGTGTGTCTGTCCATTATTCGTGAGAAAGCAAGAATTTTCCTAGCAGATTTCCACTAATGTCAATTGACCAAAATCAAGTTATGTAGATACCATAGCTGCAAGGGAGGCTGGTAAAGTGGAGAACACGGCTGCCATCATGACCCGTCTTTTGAGGTTGGGCTTATTGTAGCCTTGAACAGAACTGGAGTTTTACTTCAGTGGGGAAAAGAGGGAACTGGGTAATAGATATAATAGACAGACAACTCACAGTATCTGGGACACTAGAAAGGGTTTTTCCCACTACAGGATTATAAAAAACAATTTCTTCATGTTTTCTCCTAATATTTTTTTGAATCAGAGTCTCACTCCGTTATCCAGGCTGGAGTGCAGTGGCATGCTCATGGCCACCCCAGTGTCGACCTGCTGGACTCTGGCAATTCTTCTGCCTCAGCCTTCCAAATAGCTGGAACTACAGGTGCACGTTACCATGCCCAGCTAATCAAGTTGCCTGGGCTGGTCTCGAACCCATAGGCTCAGGCAATCCACTCGCCTCGGCCTCCCAAGGTGCTTGGATTACAGGCTGAGCCACCAAGCCCTGTCTCTCCTAATATTTTTATTTTTCACATTTAAAACTTTGATTCACTTGGGTTTTATTTTATTATTATTAGTTTAAGAGTATAAATCTGCCTGGACTCAGTGGCTCAGTCTGTAATTCCAGCACTTTGGGAGGCTGAGGTGAGTGAATTGCCTGAGCCTGCAGGCTTGAGACCAGCCCAGACAACTTGGCAAGACCTCGCTCTACAATAAATAAATAAATAAATAAATAAATAAATAAATAAATAAATAAGCCAGGGGCAGTAGCATGTGCTTGTAGTTCTGGCTACTTGGAAGGCTGAGGCAGAAGGATCACTGGAATCCAGCAGGTTGACATTGGGGTGGCCGTGAGAGTGTGCCACTTCACTCCAGTCTGGGCGACAGAGTGAGATTCCAACTCAAAATTTTTTTTTCTGAGGGAGAGGAGAGGTGGTTTCTCAGTAGCACTTCACAATTTTCTTGTATATATATATTTTTCAGTTACTCCTAGGTGTTTGATCTTTTGTCACTATTGTAAATAGGATTTTCCTTCCATTATAAATTCTAAGCAGATATATTTTGTATACAAAAAGACTTTAAGTTTCTGAATATTAATTTTGTATCTAGGCACCTTTACTTTTTTATTATTTATAAATTTTAGTGAATTTTTGTGGGCTCTCCATGCAAACATCAAGTATCACCAATTTTTTTCTTGTTGTCTAATTGATTTGAATAATTCTTCCAGGATAATGTTAAACAGAAATTGAAATAGTGATAGCTGATGGCCTTGTCAATTTATGAATTTAACAGAGAATAAGTATATATATCTCTATATATCTATATCTATATATATATTCCTTGTTCTATATGTATGTAATATTGTATGTGTATCTATATATATGTAACATTGCAAGAAAGTATCCATCTATTCCTGTGATGTTGAGAATTTTTGAGACCGGGCATGGTGGCACACACCTGTAATCCCAGCACTTTGGGAGGCCAAAGTCAGAGGATTGCTTGAGGCCAGGAGTTTGAGACCAGTCTGGGCAACATAGTAAGACCTTGCCTCTATAAAAAATAAAATAAAGTAATTAGCCAGGCTTGGGTGGTGCATGCCTGTGTTCCCAGCTACTTGAGAGGCTGAGGTGGAAGAATCACTTGAGCCCAGGAGGTTGAGGCTGCTATGAGCCATGATGATGCCATTGCACCCAAGTCTGGGCAATGGAGTGAGATCCCGACTCAAAAAGCAAAACAAAACAAAAACCCCAAAATACAGAAAGAATTTTTGACAGGTATCTTTTTAAAAGTTTTATTTTGAAAAATAAAATTAAGATATAAGTCCCTGCATCTTAGATTCATTGACCAGATGGGAGACAGTCCAAGCAGTGAGGAGGACAATGAGACAGGTAAGTGAGAAGAAGACGGTGATGTGATTAAGTTTTTAACAGGGGAAACATTTTCAGAATGGGGTATGTTGCAATGAAACACATTTTTATTTACTGGCAAATAGTATCCATTTCTGAATGGCCCAGATAGCCATCAGATTGAATTTCTGCTCATAACTGAGGATTAAACCCAACATGATATGTTTTGAAATGACCCCATATCCTTCCACCTGCCTACACTGCTCAGCCCTTCCTGGAAATGAACATATTTTTTAAAAGTAGTGTTTCCATTCATGTTTGCTTTCTTGTCAGCACCTGTAGCTCCTTTTGTAAAGCCTCCTTTTTGATGTGAAAACTAATGAGGCTGGGCATGGTGGCTCATGCCTATAATCCTAGCACTTTGGGAGGCTGAAGTGAGAGGATTGCCCGAGCCTACAAGTTTGAGACCAGCCTGGGCAACTTAGCAAGACCTCATCTCTACAATAAATAAAAAACTTAGTTGGTGTGGTGGCCCGTGCCTGTAGCTACTTGGAAGTCTAAAGTGAAAGGACCCCCTGAGCCCAGCAGGTCGAGGCTGCGGTGGCCATGAGTGTGCCACTGCACTCTAGCCTGGGCAACTCAAAAAAAGAAAAATAATGAAACTCCTGATTTTGAGTAAACTAAGAAGAAGGATGTAGAGAACATGGAGAAAAAAAATAGAGTTTTTGCTTCTGGGAAAGGTTAGTGAAGGCACAACAATGCTGACTGAGGACCTCTTTCGATGTTTTTAAGTTTGCAGAATCAGTGTGTACTGTTATGACTCTCGCATTTGCAAAGAGGCAGAAGTCATGCCAGCTACCCCGTTCCCAACCCTGAACCAGGTTGGGCTTCGGATCTCAGGAAGCTGACACCGATTTTTATGTGAGTTTCTACTTCCTGGAGTGAGCTTCAAATGGACTTGACACAAACAACAGGGGCAAAGAATGAAGAATGAACGAGGTTGAATGACTGTGCATGGGTGACTGGTAGCAGAGGAGGACCCAAGAGAATCAGCGTTGATAAGAATCCCGTGTGCTTTACTGTAGCATGAGCTCTCCAGGGAGTTCAAAGGATGCTACAGTATGGTCTGATTACCTCTCCCAGCAACTCTGGACTCTCAGTAATAGGTAGAAAAGAAGCTCTCATCTTTGGTAGTGAAATGCTGGCAGTAGAACAATGAAAGCCCTGTTCTTCTAGCATTCCCCAGACACTGGACAATGGAAACCCCAGTCTTCTCTGGATCCCCTCTCCAGGTGAGGTGACACTGGCCAGGACTCCTCTTGCCCGCCTCTTAGTTGAGTCAGCTTCGGTTTCCCCCTTGTGTTAGAGAAAGTGAATCCCACCCTCTTTTAATCTCCGTGGACAATGCTGGCTTTGTGGATTCAGCTGTCCCTCCACTGCCTGCTCTTGATGAGGGGTGAAAAGTGATAAGGTAGAAACTGGACCATTGAGCTGGGCTTGGCGACAAATCAATGACCCAGGCAAGCGAGTCTTATCCGCTTTCATTAGATCACTTCTCATCCCTGAACTGTGTAATTCTTCCCAGGCTACAGTCCTTCCCATATCTCTAGATGCAAAGACGCATTGAAAAGTAACCTGCAGGTGTCTGGGCGTGGGATTGGAGGAGGAATGTGTCACTGATAGATGTGGCTTTGGGGGGCTGTTAATAGTGACATCTATTATACAGTTATAAAGGTTCTGAAGGAGCTCAAGTTGCTTATTTTTGTAAAAGTGAAGTGTGTGTGTGTGTGGGGGGGGAGTGAAAGGAAGAGGAAAATTTCCCAGAAGTTGAGTTTTTCTGGGGTCATTTTGTGTGGTGGCAAAGACTAATACACATTTCTTTCCAAACCCTTGTGTATATATATAAAAGAATAATATATATTTCTGAGTCATTAAAAAATAAAAAAATATAAATGTATTTTTAAGAAGCCTAAGAATTATAACAGTGGTAAAATTTCTACCCAAAAAAGATTTAATTAATTTTAAAAGTCATGCAGCCAAGACAATATTGAAGGAGAAGAACAAAGTTAGAGGTCTGACACTACCGAAATTTAAGACTTACTATAAAGCTACAGTAATCAAGACAGTGTGGTATTGGTGAAAAAATAGACAAATAGATCAATGGAACGACCAAAGAGCCCAGAAATAAACCCACACAAAAGTACTTAACTGATATTTGACAAAGGAGCAAAAGCAATAAAATGGAAAAAGAATGGTCTTTCAGCAAATGGTGCTGGAATAGCTGGACATCCAAATTAAAAAACAAAAAAAGAACTGTGACACAGACTTAACACCCTTAACAAAAATTAATTCAAAATGGATCACAGACTTAAATGCAAAATGTAAACTATAAAATTTCTAGAACCTAACATAGAAGAAAGTCTAGATAACCTTAGGTTAGGCAATGACTTTTTTTTTTTTTTTTTTTTGAGTTGGAGTCTTACTCTGTTGCCCAGGCTGGAGTGCAGTGGCACGCTCATGGCCACCTCAGCCTCGATGTGCAGGGCTTAGACGATCCTTCTGTCTTAGTCTTCCAAGTAACTGCAACTACAAAGGCACGCCACCACAACTGGCTAATTTTTGTGATTCATTGTAGAGACAAGATCTCATCAAGTTGCCCGGGCTGGTCTCGACCCCCTGGGCTCAGGCAGTCCTCTTGCCTTGGCCTCCCAAAGTGCTGAGATTACAGGTTGAGCCACTGCGCCCAGACAGCAATGACTTTTTAGAGACAACACTAAAGGCATGATCCATAAAAGAAAAAGTTGGCAAGCTGGACTTTTTAAAAATTAAAGCCTTCTGCTCTGTGGAAAACAATGTCAAGAGAAAGAAGATGGGCCACAGACTGGAAGTAAATATTTGCAAAAGGAACATCTAATAAAGTTTTGTTATCCAAAATATACAAATAACTCTTAAAACTCTACAATAAAATGAACAGCCACTTAAAAATAGGCAAAGACTTGGACACCTCACCAAAGAAGATACACAGTTGGCATATAAGCATAAGATGCTCTATATCGTATGTCATCAGGGAAATGCAAATTAAAACAGCAAGGCGATATCACTACACACCTCTTAGAATGACCAAAATCCAGAACACTGACATCACCACGTGCTGGCAAGGATGTGGAGCAACAAGAACTCTTATTCATTGCTGACAGGAGCGCAAGTTGGTGTGTATAGCCACTTTGGAAGACAATTTGGTGGGTTCACACAAAAGTAAACATACTCTTACCATAAGATCCAGCAGCTGCACTTCTTGGAATTTATTCAAAGTAGCTGAAATCTTATGCCCATGCAAAAACCTGCACACAGATGTTTATAGCAACTTTATTCAGAATTGCAAAAACTTGGAAGCAAACAAGATGCCCTTCTGTTGGTGAAAGGACAAACTAGTACATTTAGACAATGTAATATTATTCATCCCTAAAAAGAAATGAGCTATCGAGCCCTGAAAAGACATGGAGGAAATTTAAGTGCATGTATGGTATGTCAAAGAAGTCAAACTGAAACGGCCACATATTGTACGATTCCAACTATGTGACATGGAGAAAAGTCAAACTATAGAGGCAGTAACAAGATCAGCAGTTGCCAGGGATGGAAGGGAGGGAGGCATGAAGGTGGCGCACAGGGGATTTTTTAGGGCAGTGAAACTATTCTGTACGATGCAACACTGATGAATACATGACATTACACATTTGTCAAAACCCACAGAATGTACAACACGAAGAGTGACCCTAATGTAAGTGATAGACTTCAGGGGATGATGATGTGTCAATGTAGGTTCATATTGTAACAAATGTGCTACTCTGGTGGGGGATGTTGACAATAGGGGAGGCCATGCACATGTGGGGCCTGGGGACATATGAGAAATCTCAGTACCTTCTGCTCAATTTTTCTGTAAACCTAAAAGTGCTCTAAAGATAGTCTATTAACCAACCCCCCCGAAGTCATTCAGGATTTATTATTTATTTATTTATTTATTTTTTGAGTTGGAGTCTCACTCTGTCGCCCAGACTGGAGTGCAGTGGCCACTCCCGGCCACCGCAGCCTCGACCTGCTGGCCTCCGGCGATCCTTCTGCCTCAGCCTTCCGAGCAGCCAGAATTACAGGCATGTGCTACCACGCCCGGCTGATTTTTTGATTTATTGTAGAGATGAGGTCTCGTTGCCCAGGCGGGTCTCGAACCCGTGGGCTCAGGCAATCCACTCACCTCAGCCTCCCAAAGGCGCGGGATTACAGGCTGAACCACCGAGCCCGGCTTATTTATTTATTTTTTATTTCTATTTTTGTGTCAGAGTCTCACTCTTTTGCTCAGGCTGGAGTGCAGTGGTACGCTCACGGCCACTGCAGCCTCGACCTGCTGGGCTCAGGTGATCCTTCTGCCTCAGCTTTCCAAGTAACTGGAACCAAAGGCGTGCACCACCACACCCGGCGAATTTTTGTATTTATTCTAGAGATGAGGTCTCTCCAAGTTGCCCAGGCTGGTGTTGAACCCCTAGGCTCAGGCAATCCTCTCACCTCGGCCTCCCAAAGTGGTGGGATTATAGGGATGAGCCACCATGCCCAGCTATTCAGGATTTAAAATAGTAATTTGTTTTCTGAATTTTATGAACACTTCATATCACGATGTCTGACAAATGTTATTACTTCTTCATTAAACATAATTTTAAATTATAAAAATATTAAGTTATAAAAATATTAAAAATTGGATAAGTTTGGGGATTTGGCTAAATATTCTAGTTTTGGGTTTCACTAAGGCTACAGAAATCCAGTATGAGGACCTTATGGATATGAGTTTGGAAAGGGAGTTAGAATATTCTCCTCGAGTTATTTTTCTATTTGACCTGGGGAATATGTGTTTTCCTTTTGGAAGAAAGAAACCCTGTGCTTTCTGAATTCTCCTCCGGTACAGATTTATATTAGGCAAAGATGAGAATGGGCTGGCCACCCCAAGAGTTAAGTTTTTATTGGTGATTGGTGTGAAGGAACAAAGTGAATGCATGACTCTGGGAAGATGAAGATGGTGTGGTGAGGAACTCTGCAGAGGCTACCTTTAGATACAGCTCATTCTGCCTTTTTTTAATTGACTAGGGAGTGTTTCAGTTGAGCACTTGAGTGGAATCTGGGCTAAGCCTCTGTGCTTTGAATGCTGACTTATTGGTAGGGGTTGAGTTGGCAGAGGTTGGGGGTCACCTCAAAGGAAGACTGTGATCATAAGAATTCAGACCCTAACCAGGCTCGGTGGCTCAGCCTGTAATCCCGCACCCTTGGGAGGCTGAGGTGAGTGGATTGCCTGAGCCCGCGGGTTCGAGACGTGTCTGGGCAGCGAGACCTCATCTCTACAATAAATCAAAAAATCAGCCGGGCGTGGTAGCGCATGCCTGTAATTTCGGCTACTTGAAAGGCTGAAGTGGAAGGATCACTGGAGCCCCAGCAGGTCGAGGCTGCGGTGGCTGGGAGTGGCCACTGCACTCCAGTCTGGGCGACAGAGTGAGACTCCAATTAAAAAAAAAAAAAAAAAGAATTCAGACCCTGGAAGCAAGTAGAGAAGCAAGGTGATTTGAAGGAAGGTTCCAGTAGGTGGCTCATACTTAAAGCCACAGGTGGGTTTCAGAAACAGATAGTGGCCAGATACCATGCACAGATTTTGCTTCTACAAAACTGGACAGATGACTGCCACTTGAGCTTTATTTCATCATAGCATTTGCACCCGGTACTCTGTTTTTGTTTCTAAAGGGGGGAAAGGATATAGTTTATGAAGGGAGCAACAAAGATGGCTGTAGGAACACAGGGTCTACCTAGGTAGCAGGGCTGATGGACTTTTAAAAATTACTGAATTAGTCAATCTAATGAGTGATTGGTCAACTTAACTGAATGGAGTACAACCACGAAGAGGTCAAAATTATTGAGAATGCATTGTCATCTCTTGTTTTTTCTCAGGTACCATATAAGTGAATCTTGCCAGTGGTAAGGCCACTTGGAGGGATCAAGGAATGACAAAAGTGTCCTTTAAAAGCAATGTGTTTACATTTGATCTATTTCATTTAATGATTATGTGTTGAATCATTAAGAGAAGGTCATGGTTCTAATGGAGTCTCTTTCCTTTTGGGGGATGATTTCAGTTTTTCAGATCCTCAAGTTACTGGCTATTCCCTTTCTCCAACCAGACAGAACTGCCTTAGAAATAGAACTTCATCAGGATGGATGTGGTGGCTCACACCTGTAATCCCAATACTTTGGGAGACCAAGATGGGAGGATCATTTGAGCCCAGGAGTTCAAGACTAGCTCGGGCAACATAGTGAGACCTTGTCTACAAAAAAAAAATACAAAAAATTAGCCAAGTGACGGCACATACCTGTAGTTCCAGCTACTCGGTAGGCTGCTGTAGGAGGTTGAGGCAGAAGGATCTCTTGGGCCCAGGAGGTCGAGGCTGCAGTGAACTGGGATCATATCACTGCATTCCAGCCCTGGGAAATTCTGCTTCAAAAAAGAAAGAAAGGAGGAGGAAGGGAGGGAAAGAAAGAAAGAGGGAAGGAAGGGAAGGAATGAAGAGAGAAAGTGAAGAAATGTCCTCAGCAATCATCTCTGGTGATGTGGAAGAGCCTAAGTCTTGAAGAACCTCCAACCCTCTCCCACTTAACCAGGTACAATTTCTTATGCATGACTGTTGATTCATGCATGGCTCAGATCCCAGATGGCCATTCCCCTTTAGAGTTGGTGATTTGGATGATCAGATCAGCCTTTCTGCCTCAGTTCTTTTCTCAAGAGCTCCCACAGGGACAGCTAAGTTTTGATCCTCTTCCCTGAGAGTCTTTCCCAGCTACAAGGACAATAAAACACAGATGATTTGAGTCAGTTATGGATCTGCCTTGGAGCTTAAGAATTCTGGGGTGGGATGGGGAGCAGCTAAGATGTACAGAAATAACTAGACATCATGTCAGAATCTAAATAATTATCATGGGAAGCCAGTATAATCATAGAAGTAAGTAGTCAGTAAGTCAATCACTGTTTCTCAGAGCTAATTTGGGGCTAGTTGTAGTTTGGAATTTCATTTCTGGATGTATTTTTTTTTGAGTTGGAGTCTCACTCTGTCGCCCAGACTGGAGTGCAGTGGCCGCTCCCGGCCACTGCAGCCTCGATCTGCTGGGCTCCGGCGATCCTTCCACCTCAGCCTTCTGAGTAGCTGGAATTACAGGCATGCGCTACCACACCCGGCTGAGTTTTTGATTTATTGTAGAGATGAGGTCTCGCTGACCAGGCAGGTCTCGAACCCACCTGAGATTGCAGGCTCAGGCAATCCACTCACCTCAGCCTCCCAAAGGCGCGGGATTACAGGCTGAGCCACCGAGCCTGGCTCTTCTCGATGTATTTTTTAGAAAAGATAGCCTTCCTTCTTTACGGCTTATGCCCTTCCATGAAGTATCCAATACAGTGGAAAGAGGGACAAGACTGAGCGTGATATACATCTGTGAGGTGATACATATCTTTCCCCAGTGATGGATTCACAATGAATGTCTTAGCTATGTCATATACTCCCAATTCATGCTATTACTTCTCCTTCTACTACAGAATTGAAAGTGGGAAACTAGGCATGGGGAGTTTGCAAAGGCATCAGTGTGCTTTATTTAGCTGTGAAACAGACAAATAGAACTCCTCTTTTTGAGTGGAGAAATCTGGTTCTGCTTTTGGGTGCCATCTGTCTGACTGAATTTTGAACTCCCAAGATGTCAAGTGTTAGATGGCTTTGGTATGGACTTAATCATGCTCACTTTGATGGACCAAGGAATGACCTTAAAGGGATGTTTTTAAAAGCAGTATGTTTACATTTGTTAGATTCAGTCTAATGAATATTTGTTGAGTCTCACTGAGAGAAGGTCTGAGGTTTAAGGGGATCCTTTTATTTTGTTGGATATAAGCAGCTAAGCTTTGTAAAAGAAAGAGATTGTTTATAGGATAGAAAAAGGACTGACCAAAGGCAATTAAATCTATTTGGGAACAAATAAAATTAAACCCTTGATTGATATTTGCCCCTCAAATATGTTTCAGAATCTGGTTGATATATTACTCTGTGTACAATTCATTGAGATTTTACACTGGGGACATTATATCCCATCAAGTTTCTCTGTTCCTAAAAGATGAACAATCCTAGAACATAGAGTAAAACCTTTCATTCTACAAATAGAAAAAAAAAAAAAGGACTGAATCCCTGCTACTTTTCAAGTACTATAGTGTATATCTGCCATGCATTATTTCATTTAGTCATTACACAACAGCTGAAAGAATTAGGTAGTACCACTATTTTACAGAGAGGTTACATAGTTAATAAATGGCTAATCCAGACTCCAAAGCCCCAAAGGGAAATGCAGTAGGACCATCCAAGGTGAAATGGGCTGAAGGTAGGTTCCAATGGTGAAATTTACCTGCTTACAAATTTGCATAGGACCAGTTCTCTCTTGCAATATAAAATCTGAAAGCCAGGTGTTTCTAGAACCATAAGTACTGACCATTATAAGCTTATTTGCATCTCAGTCAGGTGCAAATTTTCTAGTGAAAAGCATTATGAAAGCACATTTCATTATGAAAAAACAACAAATGGTTTTGCCAGTTTTCAAAGATGCTTTGGGTTATTTCATAATACTTCCCAGGGCCTATATATGCATAGATATGATTATTTTCTGGCTTTGGGATGTTTATATCTATTTGATGAATGAGACAGTCTCATAATTCATATTTTTGTATCACCCTTATGTGGTTTGGGTATCAAGGTTATGTTAGCCTTGTAAATGAGTTAGGAAAGTACTACTTTCTTTTCTACTTTATGGACACATTTTAATAAGATTGAATTTTATGTCCCTAGGAGGTTTGGTAGAACTTCTCCCCTAAGATTGGTCCTTGTTTACCTTCTTCTGGGCTCCAACCAGTCTGGTCCTACTTATGTTCCTTGAAAACTTCTGAGCTCTTTCCTTCCTTAGCACCTTTGTACATACTGTTCCTTTGACCTCCTCGCTTTCCGGATTCTCTTGCAGTCTTTGCCCAAATGTCATCTTCTCGGATCATGCTATCTTTAGCAGGTTTCTGTTCTCATTTTTATTCTCTGTCTCAGTGTCCTGGATATTTTCTTGATAACAATTGTTACTATTTATAGCTAGTGTGGTAACTTGTTGGTTTATCAATATGAGGGCATAGGCTGTGCTTCCACTATTTGCCCATTGCTTAGCCCTCCCCCGCCACCAGTGTCCAGTGTGTGCCAGTCCCACCCTTGTGTTCATGTGGTCAGTGATCAGGGTCCGCTTATGAGTGAGAACATGAGATATTCAGTTCTTTATTTCTATGACAGTTCACTTAGTATGATGGTCTCCAGCTACATCCATGTTGCTGTGAAGGCCATGCTTTTGTTCTTCTTTATGGCTGTATAATATTCCATCGTGTAGTAATATTTTTTTCCTGCCTTGAAATCTACTTTATCTAACTTAATATCGCCACTTCAGCCTTCTTATACTTACTGTTTGCATGACATATTTTTTCTACCCTTTTTAAAAAACTTTAAAGATGTGGAGTACAATTCAGGGTTAGGTGTACAAACATTGATTATGCAGTTACCCTTGTTGATGAGGTGTGCCCCTCCCCCCCCAGTAGTTTCCCTCAACTGACAATCCCACTACTCCTCCCCTAGTGGTTTCCTGCTATTGCCAATCCCTTTCTTATAGGTTATGATAATTCTTCAAGGCCCGCTTATGAGTGAGAACATATGGAACTCTGTTCTTTGTTTCTGTGATATATCACTGAGTATGATCAATTCTAAATCCATCCAAGTTGCTGCGAAGTCCATATGTTTGTCCTTCTTTATGGCTGCCTAATATTCCATTGTGTATATGGACCACATTTAAAAAATCTAGCCCAGCTTTGATGGGCAGCATGGTTGGTTCCATGTTTTTGCTATTGTAACTAGAGCTGCAACAAACATATGTGTGCAGGTGTCTTTTTTGTAGATACCTACAAAAAATGATTTGAGTTCCTTTGGGTATATTCCCAATAGGGGCATTGCTGGGTCATATGGAAGGTCAATTTCTAGTTCTTTCAGAAATTTCCACACTGTCTTCCAAAGAGGCTGGAATAGTTTGCATTCCCTCTACCCATATTTTCAACCTATCTGTGTCATATTATACGTGTGTCTCTTGTAGACAGCATATACTTGGGTCTTGTTTTATAAAACTCCATTCTGACAATCTCTGCCTTTTATCTGAAGTATTTAGTTCTTTTACATTTAATGTAATTATTTATTTGATTGCATTTAGGTCTGCATCTTGTTCTTTGCTTTCTTTTAGTCCCTTCTGTTCTTTTTCTTTTACTGTTTTCCTGGCTTCTTTTGGGGGTCAATTTAATATTTTTAACATTTTATCAATTGGCTTTTGCATTTTTAAGTGACTGCTTAGACATTACTATATATATTCCAAACTTTTCAGAGTCATAGAGTTAATATTGTGCTACTTAAAGTATAAACCTGGTCACCTTATAGATCCATTTATCACCCACCCTCTGTCATTATATCTTTTTGATACAGATATCTAATTAGATAGTTGTCATATGTGTTACATCTCTATATGTGATAAACCCTGCACTGCAGTGTTATACCTTTTGCTCTAATCTCATTTTATTTGAAGTTTTGCTATCTTATGTATTTGTCTACCTAATAATTTCTGGAGCAAGAGCGAAAACCAGTCTCATATAGCCTTATAGACTCTTTGTTTCTGAAATTGCCCGTGTATATTTGCAAATCACTGAGAAGCCTGCAGGAGGTCTCTTTACTGAAACACTCAACTGCAAGCTTTCACCTAATAAACTAGGTTTATTCATTCATCCTCTTTTTAAAATTTAAATTCTAGTGAACATTGAAGCCTCCTCCTTCGCAGACAAACCCATTCCCTGTATTTCTTCATGCAAAATCAAATATTTATGGCATGCATTTTATTATAACACTCTGGCATCAAGCTGTCCATAAAATTAATCTTTTTTTTTTTTTGCATTTCTTTCTGAGGCAGTATCTTATGCCTGTTCTGCTTTCAGTGTCTGTTTTTTCCTAAGACTAAATTGTCTTTTTGTGTGGTGCTTTTCATATCTGAATTTGTGCTTTCCAGAACATTTTCCTCTTATTTTTGCTTTATCTTTATGCTGTTGGTGGGTAGCATTTGAGAAATGTTTTTAATTCTTTGCCTCTGATTATTTACTCTGAGGTATTTTTGTGACCATGTGCCAAAGCTAGCATACAGAAGTGTGTTAGCAATGCCACTGGGCAGCTGTGTCACTTTAGGTCAGTCACTCGATTTCTGTGAGCTCCAGTTCACGTGAAAAAATCTAAGACGCCTTCTAGTTCTAACATTCCATGTTCCCATGACTTGAACTGCACCTTTAGTGACACACGAACACTTCCCAGAAGGAGGTAGGGTTGGAGCTGCTATAGCAATAGTACTACCTGCACGCGCACGCGCGCGCACACACACACACACACACACACACACACACACACACACACACACATACACACACGAGCATACACATATACAATACACCCTCTTCTCTTATTATCCTCCAACACTTCTGGTTTGGATTTGTCCTCACTCTTTAAAGCTATTTCTCTATGCCTACTCTCACCCCATATTTGGCTTCAAATACTCTCAGTATTTCTGTTCTTGAATCTGGGTTGTACCCACTTCAGCTACTTGTTAACCATCCGGTCTGCTCCTGCTCCTGGCATTGTACGTACTCACCTTTGCCTGCTGAGTTACCAAAGAGGATTTTTTCTTCCTTCTTCCCTTCACTAGATTCCCTCTTTTCAGATTGACTCACCTGGGACGGTGGACTTCCATTCTGCTATGTCTTTAGCCGTTTCCAGTATATCAACAAACTGGGCTACATTCTTGTGGGTGACAGAGTTCCTAGGAAAAAGCCATGGAAAACATTGGGAAAGGCTTATGAAGTCAATATAATAAAGAAGAGAGACAGGACTGGCCCAGGGTGACATTATAACTTAGTGAAAGTTGGTTGTCTCTTTCAAATACATTTCCTTTTTTGGTACCCCACATTTTACTCTCATTTTACTCACATAGTACTCTCACACTATCTCTTGCCCTCAGGAAACTCCACCGGCATCCTGCCCTATTCATCAGGACTGCAAATTCCAGATTACCGTCTGACTCTTCCCACTAGTCAGACTTACTGTCCTGTGTTCACTCCTTAAGAGCCCTATACTCCACTAACCAATTCAAGAAACATCTGTATCAAAGGCTGATGATGGGTTGAAGAGTTTCCTTTCCCGAATAATATGACAAAACATGAAAGAAGGAATCAGAAGATCTTGGTTTGAAACTGAACTTTCCTTTCTGTCTATGTGAACTTGACCAAGTAACTTACCCCCTCTTGTGTCTCAGTTTCCTTTTTCCTCAGGTAAGAGAGAAAAATTGTCATGGGGTTATTTTAAAGGTTTACAGAAACAATGTAAGTAAGCACTCTGTAAGTACTGTGCAAGTATAAAAGACTTTTACTGGGGACTCAAAAAATGTTTCTCAGCCTCACCATATACATTGTTAACTGGGAAAGAGGCCAGTTCATTTGAAAAAATGAACTAGAATGGTTGCTCTGCTGAATTTGCTTCTTTTTAAAAAAAATTTTTCCCCTTGAATAATGAAGGGGAAAGAGAACAAAATGTGAAGAGAGAAACTGGGTGAGTGAGATTTGGTGAGTGGAAAATAGGATTTTTGGATAGAAGATCCGCTATCCAGCTTTCCAGCCACTTTCTGGAGAAAAGACCCACCCGTTTGAATAGTAATGAGTACTATTTATTGAATGTCAATTATGTGCCAGGCAATTTGCATACAGTGTCTCTACTTTTAAAGGAAACTCTTCTGAACTGTAGAGAAGGAAATGGCTACTCAGAGAGGATGAGCACTTTTCATGAGAGCACATTGCTGCGAGTAATACAGCCAGGTTCCAAACTCAAGTTTGTCTGATTCCAAATCCTGATCTCTTTCCCCATACCACCCTGATCCCTGACACCTGGATCTGCTTCAAAATATATTCAGAAAAACAAACAGCATGTATGTTCCAAAGTAATTTGAAGTTGACTGGACCTGTCTGAATGGCATTGTAGGCTGAGTAGTCTCCCCAGAACCAGGTCCTCTGTGGAGCACCCAGTGGGGAAGGGAATGTGCTTTGCCAAGTCTGAGCCCATTCAAAGGCTGGAGCCCAAAATTATAAGGTGGAGGGGGAGGGACAAAAGGAGCAGCTGCATCATGACATCATGACACTGTAATTATTTTATATTGGTATAGTCCTACTATACTCAACATTTCCATGAAGTCATATGTCTGACATGGAAAAAGCCTTTGTAGGTAAGTATAGAACTGAATTAGGTATTCTTCACTGCAAATGTCTCACCCAGGTGGCCTGGTGTTGAAGTCCCTGAAGTGGCCATCTCTTTCTCCACTCATGTTGAATTGGAACCCCAGTCAACACCCTTCATGGGAAGGACTCTGTGGTCCTCAGGGGTGACTTTCCCTTGGCATGTAGCCAGGTGCCACTTCATCACTGGCACCGAGACAGTATTTGAAGATGACCAAGGTGGCACATCCTAGAAGCAGAGGGAGAGAATGAAGTATCCACAAGCAAGGGGTTATTTGATTGTGTAAAAGCCTGATTACACCTAAACAGGCTAAACCAGTTCCAAAATTTCCCTTTAAATGGAAAATCTTTGGTTTAAGATAAAGCCATCTCTAGAGTTTTCCACGTTCTACTAGGTTTTCTACTAGGCTCCAAACAGAATTGCCCAAAGCAGATTTCAAATTGTTTGGAGAATTTGCATTCTTCTACTAATTTGACTAACCAGCTCCAAGCTAATGCAAATGCCACAGCCATACTTTTACTAGGAGGAAGAGGCTGGGTGGAGAAGAGCTTGCAGATTTTTGGTGGGGGGGGGAG
>NW_007249980.1:511122-583817 GCF_000164805.1 Carlito syrichta
AGCGGGTGAGGCCTCCCTGGGGGAAGCTATCAGAGAATGTTCTGACTTCCCGGGTTGTGTCCCAAGGTCATCTACCTTATTTTGGTCAAGATCTTGATCAAAGGCCATATGTGTCTTGAAGAGGTAAAGTGACAATTCAGTTGATTAGAAGCAAAAGGTGTAAGATACCTCAGTAGTTGTTATTGGGTGATTTTCCCATTAGTAATTCTATGGAACTAGAATGACAGAAATTTAGAGCTGGAAGGGTGGTGTGGATTAGGTTTGGGAGGAGAGTTTAGCCATCAGGAAAGAGGGAAGAAAACTATCATGTTATGTGCTGGGCTTGCTACACATTTTCTTTCTTTCTTTTTTTTTTTTGAGTTGGAGTCTCACCCTGTCGCCCAGACTGGAGTGCAGTGGCCTCTCCCGGCCACCACAGTCTCGACCTACTGGGCTCCGGAGATCCTTCTGCCTTAGCCTTCCGAGTAGCCGGAATTACAGGCATGCACTACCATGTCCGGCTGATTTTTTGATTTTATTGTAGAGATGAGGTCTCGCTTGCCCAGGCGGGTCTCGAACCCGCGGGCTCAGGCAATCCACTCACCTCAGCCTCCCACATTTTCTTCATTGAATCTTTTCCATTGAAACCAAGGCTCTAATTTTAGGTGAGTTGCCTGAGACAGTAGTTAGATGAAACCCAGTGTGGCTGTTTTTCCTCTTGTTGCAAAAAGGAAATTCTCAACCTGGTCATGTGTAGGTTTTTTGTTTTTCCTTTTCTAGAAAAAAAAAGGAGTCCTGCAGAGAGCAGGATGGTCAGGAGATTCTCACAGCTTGCCTCCTGGTTCCCAATTCACCAGACTTCCAGGGCTTTATGCTGTGGCGCCCTCATGTTCGAGTCTCTTTCAAAAGTAACATTCTAATCTCCTAGTCCCCCACACTGAACCCAAATGACATTGTATAGGAGAGCTGAGCCAGAACTTAAAAAGAAAGAGAAAACAAAATCAAAAGAACCCAACACATTGATTTTAAGCAGAATGAAACATGTTTCTTTAAGTTATTGAACTGGAACAAAACCAGATCAAAATATTTTCAGTTAAACCTGAGTCAAGCCAGTATTTCCCTTGGGTTGAGTCCATTGCCACAGGTAAATATCACGGAGAGCTCAGGTACTTCTGGAGGCTGAGAACTTGGCCCTATGGGAAGGGGTGGGGAGCTACAGGGAAGGTGCAGTGAGGATACCAGGTGGGGGGCCGGGCTCAGACAACCCCGGGATGTGGAAGGGCTCAGGGTTGCTCCTTACCCTGCTAGGCCTCTGACCTCTCCTCTGTGAAGTGAGGGGGTTGCAGTTGTTCCATGCTATCTGAACCAAAACAAAATAAAACAAAAACAGTGGAAACTTTTTTAGAAGGTATCTTTTGGGGGAATCCCAATGTATAGAAATGATAAAAACAGAGCTTCTCAGAGTAAAAAACAGCAGTGGGTGGTTCAGTAGAGCCAGAGTAAATTAAATATTAACTGCTAATATTTTTGTCATGTGCCGTGCACTTCTCTAAGTCCTTTCTTAATAATAACTCCTTTAATCTCCACGATCATCCTTCTGAGGTGGGCACTGTTATCATCATCATCCTGAGTTTACACTTGAGGAAACTGAGGCACAGAGTGGTTAAGTAAATGGCCTGAAGTTATGTAGCTGGTGAGAGCAGGTATGGGATTTGGATCCAGGCCCTCTGACTGTGGATTGTACCTGAGTAACCATTCTGTGTGTTGTTCTCTTGGGCCAGCTGGGCAGCTGTGTTGGGGACCAGCTGTCAGAGACACTGAAACAGGATGGAGGAAAGAAGAGACTTGGTACCCATGAACTCAGATCCCTGTCTAGAATTCCTGATGTAACTGGCAAAATGAAAAGTGGATGTTGAAGCCCAAATAGACGGAATTCTTGGGTGGACAAAAGCAATGTCCTTTCTGGTACTGCCCTATCTCTGCTGATAGTTTGCTCCCTACATAGCAAAGCCTGTGTGGAGATCACAGGCTGTTCCTCCAGTCCTGAGGCCCATTGTTTAAAAATGTTGCTTTCTTAATAGTTGCAATAGGCTGAAAATCTGAGCCCAAATAATTGAGTGTATAGTACTGTTGACCAGGAATGAGTGATTTATTTTATTATCTAATTTTAAAAGCCTTTCGTATACTTCCCAAGAGGCTGCCTAGTTCAGAAATTCACAAAAAGAAGAGGGAATAAGAAATATCAAACAGTGCAAAGTGTTTTGCCAACACAACAAACAGAAGAAGTAATTATTTTATATTTTATTTTATTTTTTTAAGTTGGAGTCTCACTCTGTCGCCCAGACTGGAGTGCAGTGGCTGCTCCCAGTCACCGCAGCCTCGACGCAGCCTCGACGTGCTGGGCTCCGGCGATCCTTCCGCCTCAGCCTTCCAAGGAGCTGGAACTACAGGCACATGCTACCACGCCCGGCTAATTTTTAATTTATTGTAGAGATGAGGTCTCGCCAAGTTGCCTGGGCTGGTCTCGAACCCATGGGCTCAGGCAGTCCACTCACCTCGGCCTCCCAAAGCGCGGGAGGCTTTGGGAGGCTAAGCCACCGAGCCCGGCTATTTTATTTTATTTTAGTCGGAGTCTCACTCTGTTACCCAGGTTGGAGTGTAGTGTCACGCTCACGGCCACCGCAGCCTTGACCTGCTGGGCTCTGGTGAGCCTTCTGCCTCAGCCTTCCAAGTAACTGGAACTATAGGCATGCGCCACCACTCCTGACTAATTTTTCTTGATTTATTGTAGAAACGAGGACTCAACCAAGTTGTCAAGGCTGGTCTCTAATCCCTGGGCTCAGGCAATCCTCTTGCCTCGGCCTCCCAGAGTGCCGGGATTACATGCTTGAGCCACCATGCCCAGCCAAGAAGTAATTTTAAAACACAGTTTGAAGATGGTTTTCATTATAAGACATGGAATATCTCTCTTTTATGTGTGAGTAACTAACATTACCTAGTTATGAGTGGAAAGATAATTATCTTTTTTTTTTTTGAGTCAGAGTCTCACTCTGTCACCC
This sequence comes from Carlito syrichta, assembly GCF_000164805.1. Classification (NCBI taxonomy): domain Eukaryota; kingdom Metazoa; phylum Chordata; class Mammalia; order Primates; family Tarsiidae; genus Carlito; species Carlito syrichta. The sequence goes on from NW_007249980.1 coordinate 514,161, forward strand.
AGACTGGAGTGCAGTGGCAGCTCCCGGCCACCACAGCCTCGACCTGCTGGGGTCCGGCGATCCTTCCGCCTCAGCCTTCCAAGGAGCTGGAACTACAGGCATGCGCTACCACGCCCGGCTAATTTTTCATTTATTGTACAGGTGAGGTCTCGCCAAGTTGCCCAGGCGGGTCTCGAACCCCCGGGCTCAGGCAATTCACTCACCTCATCCTCCCAAAGTGCTGGGATTACAGGCTGAGCCACCGAGCCTGGCTGATAATTATCTTTTGCGATGGTTTTATTTATTTTATTTTATTTTAATTTAATTTTATTTATTTGAGTTGGAGTCTCACTCTGTCATCCGGGCTGGAGTGTAGTGGCCGCTCCTGGCCACCGCAGCCTCGACCCACTGGGCTCCGGTGATCCTTCGGCCTCAGCCTTCCGAGTAGCCGGAATTACAGGCACGCGCTACCACGCCCGGCTGATTTTTGATTTATTGTAGAAATGAGGGCTCACCAAGTTGCCGAGGCAGGTCTCGAACCCACGGGCTCAGGCAATCCACTCACGCAATCCACTCCCAAAGGCACGGGATTACAGGCTGAGCCACCGAGCCCGGCTTATTTATTTATTTATTTATTTATTTATCGAGTTGGAGTCTCACTCTGTCACCCAGACTGGAGTGCAGTGGCCACTCCCGGCCACCGCAGCCTCAACCTGCTGGGCTCCGCCTCAGCCTTCCGAGTAGCTAGAATTACAGGCATGTGCTACCACGCCCGGCTGATTTTTTGATTTATTGTAGAGATGAGGTCTCTCTGCCCAGGCGGGTCTTGAACTCGTGGGCTCAGGCAATCCACTCACCTCAGCCTCACATATTTATTTATTTTTGAGTTGGAGTCTCACTCTGTCTCCCAGGCTGGAATGCAGTGGCATGTCCACGGCCACCACAGCCTTGATCTGCTGGGCTCAGGTGATCCTTCTGCCTCAGCCTTCTAAGTACCTGGAACTACAGGCGCACGCTACCATGTCCAGCTTATTTTTTGATTTATTGCAGAGACGAGGTCTCACCAAGTTGCCGAGGCTAGTACTGAACCCCTGTGTTCAGGCAATCTTCTCATCTCAGCCTCCCAAAGTGCGGGGATTATGGGCTTGAGTCACCGTGCCCAGCCAAGATGGTTTTATTTTTAAGAGATGCCGTCTCATTTTGTCGCCTAGGCTGGAGAGCAATGGTATGATTAGAGTTCACTGTTGCCTCAAACTCCTGAGCTCAAGCAATCCTCCTGCCACAGCCTCCCTAGTAGCTGAGACTGTAGGCATGGCTGCCAAGCCTGGCTAATTTAAAAAGCTGTTTTCTTTAGAGATAGGGTCTTGCTCTATAGAGTCCCGATCTCAAACTCTTGGACCCCAGTGATCCTCTCATCTCAGCCTCCAGAGTGGCTGGGATTATAGGTGCAGGCCACTAGGCCTGGTTCAAGATAGTTTTAAAGTAAACCTGTGAATTTCAGTACATATAAAACATTTCTTATTTTGGATGTTAAAAAGTCACATTTTTATTAGTCGAAAATCATTTTCTCCCCACTCCAGCTTAAATGTTAATTAAGTAGTTGAAGACTGGTTTATAGGTGTGTGAAATCATCTTCCTGCTTGGTGCTCCTACCCATCTGATTACAGTCGGGAGCTTCTCAGCCTCCCTGCTTCATTTCCACCCTCTCACCTCTCAGCCCCTTTGGGAAGCCCTGGGCCACTCACAACACAACTAAACACTTACTGACTCAGACGACCTTTATGTTGCTGTCTAGCTCTAAGAATCTATGACTTGGAGTCTCAGCCCCAAATAGGCTTCCAATATCTTAGGTCACCATCTATACAACTGCGTGGAGCCACCTGACGCTGGCAGGGGTTGGTCATCAAGGGTTGTGTGTTTCTGGGGTTCCATTTTGGGGTGTCCGAGTCTAAAGGGTTTCTGAGAGAGTCATAGTTCACTTGGACTCCATAGGCTGTTGAAAATCATAGCCTCAGGGATGTTGTAGATGAACAGAAAGTGCATAATTATTTCCTCCTGTAATGATGTTCTCTTACTTAAGGTTTCATTTATACATTATTAGTATATTTTCTTTAGTGTTCCTTTATTTGAATCTATGTGCAGTTTTTGAAGACAGCCCCACCTACCAGATAATCAGCATAAATTGGTTAATGTAGATTCATTTTTTTCTTTTTCATTTTGCATTTAACACCTGTTTTGAAGGAAAATTATGCACCATAAAACACACTATTTAAAGGGCACAATTCAATGAATTTTAGTAAATGTATAGATTCAGGCAATCAGGGTCATAATCTAATTTTAGAAAATTTTCATTATCTTCAAAAGTTCTCTTGCTTGTTTCTATTTAATCTCCACTCCCACTTCTACTCCAGGCAAACCCTCATCTGCTTTTTATATCTATAGATCTATCTTTACTAGAAATTTTATTAAGTGAATCTAGACAATATTTGTTTTGTGTCTGGCTTCTTTTAACTTAAAATAGTGTTTTGGAAGTTCATTCATGTTATTGCTTGTATCAATAGTTTGTTTCCTTTTTGTTGTTCAATAATATTCCATTGCACACCTTTACCACAATTTCTTCATTCACTAGTTGATGGATGTGTGGATTGTTTCCAGTTTGTTATGAATAATGCTGCTATAAACATTTGTGTACAAGTCTTTGTGTGGACATAGTTTTCATTTCTTTGAGAAGATACTTTAGAGTGAAATTGCTGGATCATATGGTCGATTTATGTTTAACTTTTTTTTTTTTTTTGAGTTGGAGTCTCACTCCATTGCCTAGGCTGGAGTGCAGTGGCACGCTCATAGCCACCCCAGCGTTGATCTGCTGGGCTCCGGCGAGCCTCCTGCTTCAGCCTTCCAAGCAGCTAGAACTATAGGTGCAAGCTACCACACCTGGCTAATTTTTTATTTATTGTAGAGATGAGGTCTCGCCAAGTTGCCCAGGCTGGTCTTGAACCTGTGGACTCAGGCAATCCACTTGCCTCGCCTTACCAAAGTGCTGGGATTACAGGCTTAAGCCACTGCGTCCAGCCTCTCTGTGGTTTTTACTAGCAGAGATCTATCTCCTTAGTCTAGCAAAGGCTAAAGGCCTTGGTTATTAAAAAATAAGAACAGAGAGAATCTGTAAGTACTAACTGTGCATGCACATTGACTCAGGATTGTCTACTTTGAATGTGAACATCTTGGACAGTTTGAATGGAAGGTCTGCTCATCTATCCCATTGCTTTTTGGAACATCAAAACTGGCATTTTCGGCCAGGCGTGGTGGCTCTTACTTGTAACCCTAGCACTTTGGGAGGCCAGGGTGGGAGGATCGCTTGAGCCCAGGAGTTCAAAACCAGCCTAGGCAACATAGTGGACTTCATCGTTACAAAAATGAAAAATTAGCTGATATAGGATATCATGACCACAATTTTGGTTGGGCATGGTGATGCGTGCTTGTAGTCCCAGCTACTTGGGAGGCTGAGGAAGGACAATCACTTGAGCCCAGGAGTTCGAGGCTTGAGACCATGGTGAGCCATGATTGTGCCACTACACTCCAGTCTGGGGGCTACAAAATGAGACTCCCTACTAAAAAAAAAAAAAAAAAAAAGAAAAGGCATCGTCAGTTTTCTATCTGGTCTTTCTAAATACTTAGAGAGGCAGTAAAGCCTGGAATTCTCATTTTTTTCCATAAGGGTGGTGACTATGAGGCACTGGGTTATAAGCATCTGAATGAAGATCCAGCACATGAATAGCTATTTCCTCACTTGGCAAAGAGGCTTTTGATCATGTTGTTTACTCTTGATGCTGCCCTAAAAAGGAACAAGCAAACTTCTTGCAGAGCAGGACTGGTCCTGACAAAGGAATACAGCAAAGAGAGGCTGGCTCAGTTTTGCATGAGGTCAGTATCTCGGGGCTTGAAGATCACTGGTTCTTGCAACTCAATATAGTCTGAGGGCCAGCAGCATGAGCATCACTAGAGCTTGTTCGAAATGCAGATTCTCAAGTCCTACCCAGAGAGTGGTGTGGAAGAGCAGATCTTCTGCCCACGCTTCCCAAGATTAAAGCAAAATCTGTTGGTTACCGAGACCCCTGGTGAATCTCAGGTTGGAGAAACACTGGTCTAGCCCAGTGGTTCTGGAGTCCTCTGCAAATACCTGGCTAAGAGCTCTTCCGGGCTCGGCTGAACAATTCCAGGGACAGATAGCCAAGGTCAGTCAGCAGATGAGAATGATCCTTTTGTTTTTCTTTTTAGATCAGGCTGGTTAGGCAGATAAGTGGGTGTGAGTGGATAAATTGCTGTGCTCTCATTTGCAAGGGCAGGTCAGCTGTTAGAGTTACCCTTTAAAGAATCTCATCTTTATAGCAAACTGTTTAAAAGGTTTGGAGCAAACAAGACAACGACTTTGGTATGTGATCCTGTGTCCACTTAGCCTCATCCCACAGCAGATCTACTGTTAGGAAAATGCAGCATTGTGTGCGAGTAGTGTTCATGCAAATCAGTTGTCATCGATTATTCTGGGTACTTATTGTTCAAATTGTTACATGCTCTGTTTCATACCAAGATGAATAAATTGACAGCAGTGGCTCTCAAACTTTAGTGTGCATTAGAATCACCCCGAGTGCTTATTAAACATCACTAGGCCCCACCTCCAAAGTTTCTGATTCAGTTTATGGGGTGGGAACCGATCATTTGCATTTCTAGTCATTCTAGGGTGATACTAATGCTGCATGGCAGACAGAATAGCTTCAAATGCATTTTTAGTACCACAGGAAATATCTGGACACTTATTTGATACTGTACTCTGATAATATAGAATATAGGGCCAAATTTCAGAAATCCAGTTGTCAGGGGATACAGAATGCCTAGGATAACTCACATACAGCAATAACCTAACATTTTCTGAGACCATCGATTTCCAAACCTACATCCGAGTTGTTGAAGACCAATGGAATGTGCTTCATTTCCCCTTCTTCCCCTTGTTTCCACCCACCTCTGATGGCAGGTAAGATAGTCCTGGTCGACTACTGGGTGTTTGATCTTGAAATCCTGTGTCTACTGGTTGGCAGGTGGCTGTGTCAGCCAGGTTGGCTGAGGCCTTCTGAGCACGTGGGCTGGTTCTGAGCTGTGTGGTGACCTTCCAGGTCTTGTGTTTAGTCATAGGACCTATCCCAGCCCTTATGTCCTCATCACCTTGTAGGCTCAGATCCATGATCTCAGCAGATTAAAGGAGCAATTCTTTTGTGTAAGGAGCTGGCACCCCTAAGTCCTTAGTGAGCTCACACATCTTGGGCACATCATAGGACCTGAGCATGTCTGGTTGAGGTACCTTCTGGCAGTTTTTCTCCCTGTGACAGCTGCTTGAGTTTGAATGGTTTACTCTGACCTTTCTGGTGCCACTTGTCTCAAGATCGTCTGCAGACTGCTCTGTCATGGAGGCTTCCTGCCAGTGGATAACCACGGCTGCACTTTATACCATAATTGAATGGAGACAGGATTTACCTCATTGGAGCACCTTGCCTGTCTGACTCCATATTATCAAAAACAGAGACTTGGGACTTCATTTTTTTTTTTTTTTTATAAAAAAATTTATTGAGATGATGTAATTATAGGCTTTTCTTTAAAAATTATTTGCAACTCACTGGCCCTGAGAAAAGGCATTTTTTTTTGTTTTTTTGTTTTTTGTTACATTCATTTGATTCAGTCCCTTATAAACCCCACACCTCATAAACAAGAAGAGATTAGAAACTAAACAGAAAAAAAAAAAAAAAGAAATTCTAGATTCGTTCTGGTTGCAGTCACAAAGAGAAATCTTTAAGAATGTTCACTTGGCATGTGTGAAAGATCCTGGGAGTTTGCAGTTGTTTAGTGTTGATGCAGATGGGGCCAAAGAGTATCAGGTTAGTCTTCTGTGGGTTTGAGACAGGCAGGGATTATTGTGTTCCCCTTCCTCCTGCCCTGTTAGCTTCCTTATGTCACGCCTTTTATTCCAGGTGTATGCTCAAAGAGGAGTGGGCAGGTTGAGGGAGTGAACAGCTTCTAACTAGCACCGAATGCTTGGGCAAATAAAACTGCCCTTTGTTCTGGATGTGTTTTCCCAAATCTTTTATCTTCAATTTCCTGGGGGGTGGGGTGGGAGGAATGGGTCAAACGGGGTATGGCCAGGCTGGATCCCAATCCTAATTCTGTCCCTGGCATACCATCTGCTCCTAGGGCAAGTCACATTACCTCCCTGTCACTCAGGTTTCCTTTCTGCAAAAGGGGGTTAATAGTTCAAAAAATGTATTCACACTTGGAGCCTAGGCAGTGGCAGGTGGAAGTGGTGCTTACTTAGTCATTTGGGTAAATTCTGTCATAGCCATTTACATTTCAGCAAAAGTGACATTCTCATTGGGGCAAGGTATCCGTGTCAAAAGACACTGGATCAGGTTCCAAACATACTGTTAAAAGGAGAAAGTCAGTCTGTCATTCCTCTTTTTCTGTGGGGGCTCCCCAAAATAATTTGGGTCATTGGTGATGCAGCCGTAGGCAAGACCAAGTTGCCTTGGGTCAAGACGATCTTAATGGCCAGTCTAGCCAGTTACTACTGCTTTCTTCTGATGGAGGGGAGACTGCCTAGCTAAACTGAGATGTAGGGAAGAGAACTTCAAGACACAAGTGAGCATGCCCACCCCCCACACGGCAGAGCTCTTTTGCATTTTCCTCTCCTGACCAGATTTTGCAGTCAATAAATCCCATGATGGCAAAAGGCAAAGACCAACTATTCAGATAGATAGATGTGCTTTTAATTTGGTCCCTGCTGAAAATTTTATCACCCTTAGTCCTTAGTGTTGAACTGAGACATGTCATGCTGGATGGATTCTGCAGGTATAATATAAACTCTCTGAGGGCAGGGATCATGCACGATTGATCTTTGGATTCCTTGCAATGTGCTTCATCAAGGTTTGCTAAACTGCATCTGAAATCTTTATAGAGTCTGCAGTGTGTAAATACAGTATCCCCAGTGCCATCCCTGCCCAGGTCTTCTAAGAACAAATGAGGAGGACTTTTACAGTCAAGGAATCAGCAAAAACCATTATGGGTAATAAAGATGGAGTACCCCTTATCTAACATGCTTGGGACCAGAAATGTTGCGAATTTTGGATGTTTTTGGATTTTAGTATATTTGTATGTGCATGTATGTGGGGGGAGAGGAAGGGGAGAGGAAGAGGAGAGGAGAAGGGGGAGGGGAAGAGAGAGATCTTGGGGAGAGCTCCAAATCTAAACACAAGATTCATTTATGTTTCATATACACCTTATACATAAAACCTGAAGGTAATTTTATACACTTTTTTTTTCTTTGAGTCAAAGTCTCACTGTGTCACCCAGGTAGGAGTGTAGTGGCACCATCATGGCTCACTGCAGCCTCAACTTCCTGGCCTCAGGCAATCCGTCAACCTCAGCAAACTGAGTATCTGGGACTATGAGTGTGAGTCATCATACCCGGTTAATTTTTTGATTTTTTTTTTTTTTGGTAGAGACAGGGTCTCACTATGTTTCCCAGGCAGATCTCAAACTCCTGGGCTCCAGCAATTCTCTTGTCTCGGCATTCCAAAGTGCTAGGATTACAGGCATGAACCACTGCAATTGGCCACTTTCATACAATATTTAACATAATTTAGATAATATTTAAAAAATGTGTGTACATGGAACCATCAGAAAGCAAGGTGTCAGGTGTAGAATTTTCCACTTGTGGTGGTATGTTGGTGCTTCAAAAGTTTTGGAGTTTTGAATTTTTGGATTAGGGGTGCTCAATCTGTGTCTGAATGGGAAATAAAGACTATTGGAATGAGCACTTTCTATACCTTCTTCAAGTGGCTGAAGGTGTCGTCTTTAGTCTTACATGGTCTCCTTGGATATTGCCCTAAGTACAGAAATTTTGGGGGCAAAAGAGAGTTTCCCTTTCTGATTCCACTGTAAGTTTCTTTGAACAGTCAGAGACTGAGTTCTTGTACTTGGATAAAGTAGCTAGAATGAGATGTCCTAATGTTAGCAACATCATGCTCTGGTTTCTGATGTCATGATTTCATATTCATACAAAGGGTCAAGTAAAAATCCACCCTTTCTCTCCAGTTCTTCAACTCAATAGCTTTCACAACACATTAAGTATTTGGCTTAATCTCACCATTCGAGCTACCATATCAGTCATCTTAGAGGCTGAACAAGGTATCGCCACCTCCCGTGAAACACCCCTGAAAGACATCTGTGGCATGCTGGGATCCAGCAGCACCGTATCACCACTCCAGCTGACTGAGACCAAACCCTTCACAACCAGACCCTCTCACCTCACACAGAAGGTCCCTGACTTCCCGGCAGGTAGAGTAGGGAAAACATGACAATAAGAGTGGGCTGGCCACCGTGTATCTACCTGTGCTGACTTCCCGGCAGGTAGAGTAGGGAAAACATGACAATAAGAGTGGGCTGGCCACCGTGTATCTACCTGTGCTCTGATAAGAGGCAGGAATAGAGTAAGGCTGAAGAGCCTAGCTCAGCCTCTAATTCCAGTGTCCTTGAACCACAGTCCATCGACTTGCCCCCTAGGCTGGTGTCCTTGTCAGTAAGGCCCAGGGAGAACTGAATTCCTCTTGCCTGTGTTCCCCTAACCTCTAGGTGCCTGACTCAACTCAAAAAGGCTGGAGGAGAAGCCTGGGGGTCTGGAAGCAGCTACTAGTGGCACAAAGGTACCCAACACTTACCCAGCTGAGTAGAGGGCACAGAGGGGATAGTGGAGAGGGTGCTTTGTAAGGCAGGTCCAATCTTCGGGATTAAAAAAGACTCTTCTCCAGATTAAAAAAGACTCTTCTCCAAATACTGGATTTCTGCATCTATATTGGAGGAGTCAATTTAGATGGCTAGAAAAGGAAAACAAAATCTAAAACAGCTTTCTAAAAATATCTGTTATCATCAAAAGTACTAAGGAGTGGCACTACCCTCACTTGACAAGATGCTATTGGCCTTATTTTGAGGTGAAAAAGAGTCATGAATGGGTACTTTCTGAAATAGTTATGAAAGGAAGAATAATGTATCTGAGAAATTTCCTGCCTGCCCAGGTGGGGCAAACACTGGTTGCAACTGGGACCGCATGCTGGGATTCTCCCTCTCAAATGCTCTGTGTCCAGTGGGGACCAGGAGACTTAAAAAAAAAAAAAAGGCTAGGATTTGGGGGAAAAAAAAAATCAGGCGAAGGCATGAAACGGACCACAAGATGGCCTTTGGAATGGAGCAGAGAAGAGTTTTTCTTTCTCACTAGCCTCAATAATCTGCTTTGGAAAAATAAATCCCCACTAAAGAGCAGTTCTGCCCAGTTTCTGGACCGCCAGGCCTGTGTGGTCTTTTCGTATTTTCTACTTTGCAGCACTTGCAAGCTAATCCCGAGTTGCTGGGGCCTTCCAAATAACTTGGACGGCCTTCTCTCCTTATCTTCCGCCACGGCCGTGTGGTTCTGTCACTTCAGGGACGGCCTGCTGGACTAGCATGCGTCTTTCTAGAGGATAGCGGCATCTGCGGTGTTTTGGCCTCCCTCAAATGGGTGGCCAAATGCTGGGGTTTGGGTTTGATTTTGTGCTGCTGGCCGCAAAGCACCCAGGTCACTGGTTCTGTTTCGGTGCCAACCATCCCCCAAGACTCTCAAGAGGCTGAACTGCCGGAAGGCATCATCGGAAACTCAACAGCAGGCAGGGAGGGAAGACAGAGGGCAGCAAGGGAAGGAAAGAGAAAGAGAAAAAGAGAGGCCTCCTTTTCACTTGATCTTTTTAAAAAGCATCTTTTTTTTTTTCTTTTTTTCAGCCAAGACCCAACAGTAACAGGAACAAACCTGATCCATGTGGCAGGAAAAAGAGGAACCTAAACCCTTCCGCAAGTATTTTCTTTCCTGACCAGCTGGGCTTGCCGTACTTTGTGAGATTTGCAAAAAATATATATATATAACAGATATATATTTCCATAGGAAAACAACATCAGATGTCTTCCCCTATATGAATGATGAAAGTCAAACTGCATGTTCTTAAAAAAAAAAACAAAACAAAAAAACACCATGAAACTAACAATGGTGGAAGGGTGAGGGTGAGGAATCACAGATGAGAGATTCCAAAGAAGGAAACGTGACATGCGAGTCCCAGGCTCATGCCCTCGGCCAGAACTCCAGCCCCGCCTTTGCTGGGTGGTTTGTCTAAGGTGCTCTGAGGTCCCGCTTGGTCTGCAAGGGAAGTGTCCCTGCCATTTCTGGGGTCTCTTCCTCTTCCACTCTCCTCAGCCCGCCTGTGCTGTCACGCCTCTAGCAATCTCGGAGGGCAGGGGTTCCCTGGGCTGCCAGCTTGCTGAGGTGGAGTGTTGGTTCCTTCAGCATTCATCTTCTTGGTATATTTGTTCATCCAGCTCCTGGGACTCAAGGTGTTCCAGACGGTCTGTTCGGCCACTCATTATTTCATCTGGGGTTTTCATAAACCTTTGGAAGAGGAAATGAAGAAGTCAAGGGGTTCTGTTTTCCTAAAGCTGTCTTCAATCTGAACTCTAACCTGTGTAAGTATGTGTGTATATATATATATACATAAAGAAAGGCCTCATCACCTTATATAGCTGGAGAGCCACTGAATCCAGACATTAATGCTGACAGTACAAATTAGGAAAAGGCACTCCTTCCTCTGACTTCCTGAAAGTAGTCAAGTGACTGTAAACAAAGTCTAGGTGACTATGAGGCAGCATGTGCCCTTTGGGGCTGTGTGGTGTATAATGACATGACCACATGAGGAAACCCTGGTTCAGGTCACTTTTCTGCGTTTCTTATTTTTAGAGAGCCAGATTTCACAAAGACCCATGAGAGCTGTATATCCATTTCCATTCCAGACTGTGAGTCCAGGGAATGGTATTCAGAACTTGAATTTAACTCAAAGGATACAATTAAATGTTAGGAAAATTTTTATAATAGGACAAGTGAGTGGAGCTTTTGTAAAATTTGAAAGGCAATTATCTTTCTTTTTGAAAGATAATCTTTTTCACTGTTAAAACTGATCCACCCAAAATACTAGTCTGTCCTCCTTTGCAGCTGGGGTGTGTAGCAAGCCTCGACTTCTTGTTCAGTGGGCTCACTTGGAAATGATGCCAGTGAAATGTTTTGACCTTAACTTACATGGTTCAGAATCGTAGGCTGTTTGCAAATGTTTTTTAGCAGTGCCCTTTCCACCGCCCCAACCCTGTGGCTGCACGTTTCCCTTCCCATATATTCTTCTTTGCACCAGATAAACTATCTTAAAACTTTCATTTTCTCTCAATCCTCCATGTTCAAAAGACTACAATGAGTATTTATCTTCCTCTTCCTCTTCCACGTTCTTTGGTCTGCCTCTCAGGGATACGTTCTTTGGTCTGCCTCTCAGGGATACGTTCTTTGGTCTGCCTCTCAGGGCCTTCTGCCATCTTTACCTAGGAAACTCTTCCACTATTCACTAGTATGAGCCCATTCAAGTCTACCTGTCTTTTTTTCTTATACAGATCATGGCTCATGTCATCCTATAAAACTTTAGCTTCACCCTTATCTGGAACCCTCTTGACTCCTTGCACTAGGTTAGTCCTACTCGTTCTTTTGTGTTCTGTCTCATCATCAAAGAACTGAGAAGGGCACCAATCCATATTGAAATCTGCCTTCCTCAAGAGTGAAATTGTAGCCAGGCATGGTGGCTCATGCTAGTAACCCCAGCGCTTTGGGAGGCTGAGGCGAGAGGACTGCCTGAGCCCAGGGGTTCGAGACCAGCCTGGACGACTTGGCGAGACCGCGTCTCTACAAAAAATAAAAAAATTAGCCAGGTGTGGTGGTGTGTGCCTGTAGTTCCAGCTACTTGGCAGGCTGAGGTGGAAGGATCGCCTGAGCCCCGCAGGTCGATGCTGCAGTGGCCATGAGTATGCTATTGCACTCCAGCCTGGGTGACGGTGAAACTCTGACTCAAAAAACAAACAACACTTAAAATTGTGAGCACCTATAATTTAATACTTCACTTGGTTGCACACTTGTGCTTACACCAAGAAGCCTTTATATTGTGCAAGTTTGGCTTCCAGCACTCAGTTCCCAAAAAAAGACTAATTTCTCACTCACCAATAGCACTATTATTTTCTCTTGTTGAAAATATTTTATTGTAAGCGTATAAACCTTCCAACGACCACTGCTTTTCTTTTCTACCCATTACTGCTAAACTTCTCAAGCAGTATGATCTAGAGTGTCTACAGTCTGCTACTTTTATCCTCGAGCTAAAATTTCTCTTTCAATATCCGAAGTCACTAAAGATTCTCCCTAGGACATGAATACAGATACGGACTTTCAAACTACCCCTTTCTTCTTCTGACCTCATTTCCATATTAAGAATCTGATATTCCATACCAGGCTTGTCATGAAACATTTACCAAAAGCTTCCATAAGGTATAATACAGAATTATATGAAATATAATCCTCTCCCTCCGGAAACTTACAATCTGGTGGTGAGGAGAAGGGCTTCACACATACAACTTACAGGTTGAAAGTCCCTAACCTGAAAATCTAAAGCACTTCTGGTCCTGAGCATTTTGGATAAGGGAAATTCAACCTGTATTAAAAATGCAAATCATGGTGTCATTAAGGGCCAAGGGAACCCAAGAGATGATGGAAGAAGATATCTATGTGTGTTGGAGCAGTTGAAAAGGTTTCATAAAGGGCAAGAGATCTTGAAGGTATAGATACTAAAAAGCCAAAAAGTTAAAGAATATACATTTCTGGCACAGGGAATCATATTAGTGTTGTAGGGAAGTTGGCAGTATGTATTATAATTTTGGCAGGCAGGGCAGTGGACCAGAGGTAGAAAGAAATTGTCAAATTAATTCTAATATGAATCATTAAGTCCAGACACCAGTTTCTATTGCCAGGGAAGCAATATAATGATTTTGCCTTTCTCTCATCTCCCAAATCTCATGAAAGTGCTTGTCATTGGTAGACTCCAACCTGGGATCTTCTGGCAAGAAATCCTGGGAAATCTGGTTCCTAGGCTTCTAGCCCCTGCAACACAGTATAGAGTAGGTACCGGGTGTGGTGGCTCATGCCTGTAATTCCAGCACTTTGGGAGGCAGAGATAAGAGGACTGCCTGAGCCCAGGGGTTTGAGACTAGTCTGAACAACATGGCGAGACCTTGTGTCTACAATAAATAAAAAATTTGCCAGGTGTGGTAGTGCATTCCAGCTACTGGGAGGGCTGAGGCGGAAGGATCGCCTGAGTCCAGCAGGTTGGAGTCTCGCCCTGTTGCCCAGACTAGAATGCAGTGGCATGCTCACGGCCACTCTAGTATCGACCTGCTGGGCCCCGGCGATCCTTCCGCTTCAGCCTCCCAAGTAGCCGGAACCACAGGCCTGCGCTACCACGCCCAGCTAATTTTTGATTTATTGTAGAGACGAGGTCCCACCAAGTTGCCCAGGCTGGTCTTGAACCCGAGGGCTCAGACAATCCACTTGTCTTAGCCGCCCAAAGTACTGGGATTACAGAATGAGCCACGGAGCCGAGGGGAATTTCTAACATGATAAGAGAGTCTGTCTTGAAGGTGTCATGTTTGAAATACTAATGTGGGCTGGGCTCGGTGGTTCAGCCTGTAATTCCAACACTTTGGGAGGCCGAGATGAGTGGATTACCTGAGCCCACGGGATCGAGACTAGCTCGGGCAACTCGGCGATATGTCGTCTCTACAATAAAAAAAAAAAATAGCTGGGCATGGTAGCGCACGCCTGTAGTTCTGGTTACTTGGAAGGTTGAGGTGGAAGGATCGCTGAAGCCCAGCAGGTCGACGCTGGGGTGGCTGTGTGTGTGCCACTGCACTCCAGCCTGGGCGACAGAGTAAGACTCCAACTCAAAAAAAAAAAAAAAAAAAAGAAATACTAATGTGATATTTAAGTGGACACATCCTGCAAGAAGCTCTTGGAAATTCAAATTTGAAATTGCAGGGGGAATTTAGAGTTGAATAAAGAGATTTAGGAGTGTAATCACTGAGGTGATAAATAAAGTTGTATAATGGGATCAGTTCATCCAGGAAAAGTGTAGAGTGGGAAGAACAGGAAGCCAAGGACTAAATTTAGGGTGAAAGATGGAGAAAAGGCATCAGCAGAGCCAGAGAAAGGATGTTTTTTCTTATTCATTCTCTTCTAGTTCCATTTTTTGAGCAGCCTTTTCTGTTTCTTTAGAAGGTCTCAATTATTTTTACTATTCCTAAGTTGCCACTCCTTCCCATTGCTAAATGCCCAGGATCTCTGCTCTCTCTAATAAATACTTAGGATTTCAGTGAGCTCGTCTACTCCCAGATCAGTGTCATTTTCTTCATGGGTGCAGATCATTCCAAATCTACATCTCCAGCCTTATCTGTTGCTCTCTTCTGGCCCACCTGCCAAAACCCATAACCTAAAGTCTTGCTTGTTGATGTCACCATCTCCTAATCTGCACCTGGTCCCTCCATGTCAATTACTACTCTGTCAGAGGTCTAATTATACCTCTCCTGATCAGTCCTCTAGATCCCTTCTTCTTGTAATTCTTTCTTGCATAGTACTTGTAATCATCATCGGTGCGGTAGGTTAAATGGCTGGAGCTCATCAGCTGTAAGGCAGTCTAGAAAGAGGATTTCTTTTTTTTTTTGAGTTGGAGTCTCACTCTGTCGCCCAGACGGGAGTGCAGCGGCCACTCCCGGCCACCGCCCACCGCAGCCTCGACCTGCTGGGCTCCGGCGATCCTTCCGCCTCAGCCTTCCAGGTAGCTGGAATTACAGGTGCGCGCTACCACACCCGGCTAACTTTTTGATGTACTGTAGAGATGAGGTCTCGCTGCCCAGGCGGGTCTCGAACCCGTGGGCTCAGGCAATCCACTCACCTCAGCCTCCCAAAGGCGTGGGATTACAGGCTGAGCTACCGAGCCCAGCCTAGAAAGAGGATTTCTAATGCAACAGCTTTCAGATGTTTACACATCATTATCATCATAACACACACACACACCTGAAACAAAGTTTTCATGAATCAACAGTCACTCTTTCCACCTGTGACACATTCTGATATTATTCTAATTTCATTTTAAAAAGGTTGCACTGGAACCGTTAAATCTATTTCATGACTTACTGTGGGTCACCAGCATTTTACACTGAGGGTTGGTTGGTACCTGGATGTCTAGGTTTAATTCCTTACTTTGCCACTGACAATCTTACATTGCTCTCTTTACATGCAGCTTTAAAGTCAGATAATACTATTTGGTTACTGTGTTATTTTAAAGTTGAATCCGATTGTGTTTATTTAGTTTTGGCTTTATTACAGGACAGACATAAATAAGAAATTTTTTCCCCCTATAAATCCTAACAAACCAGCACCTGGTATCCAACCTGTAGCAGTGATGGCTTTGGGTATCAGATAGGCAGGTAGAGATCTTAACAGTCTCCCTCCTCCCCCTTAGTCAAAGAAAACAATATCCTCCCAAAAGAAGGAAAGGAGAAAAAGGAAGTGCTACCTGAACAAAAGCCTTTGTCCTGGCTCCTTCCTGATAATGTTTAGTTTGTAGTAGTGGCGCAGGGCTCTGGACATTTTCTCATAGGTCATGTTTGTTCTGTTCTGTTTGTTCAAAGGAGGAAGAGAGAAGAAAGCACAAAGACACAATGAAACCAACCTAGAAAAGGCACGAGGGGGGGAGCTCTTAAAATAAAAGCTCTTCAGCTGCTCCCTGCGGCCCTGCCATTTGGGAAAGCTACCTGCTAATCTGCTGCCTTCCAGGTCCATTAGTCCCCCACCTCTTAGCTTTTACAGTCAACGTGGCCCAGGTTTGCTCCTAAGGTGAATCACCCTTTGTCAGAAGTCGGGGAGCGCCAGCTAATAAAGCGTATCCTGCAGCAACCTTGTTTCCTCTTCCCAAGACTCTCTGCTGTGCCCGAGGAATTTCCTGCAGGTTCCCCCATCTGAGGGTCACCTTCCCCTTCTGACCCACACAGACTTTCTTTTTTTTGTTGCAGTGACCTTTCTCAGACTTGTGTTTCTGGTCTGTCATTTTAAGGAAGAACATTTTTGGGGGTTTGAATTCCTGTTGTGGAAGCAAGAAGACAGTGGTTCCAAGTCCCGAGGCTCTGCGGCCCCATGTGGGAGTTGCAGAGGGAGTTTTCTCAGTGACTCACACAGGGAAGTGGCTGTCAGTGGGGCCGCGCCATATTTGGTCACAGTCTGCTGCATTACCCACTGCCTTCTTAGAAGCCTGCAGGCCTGGGCTGAGCTGGGCCAGGCCTCCCCCGTGGTTTTACTGGCTGATCTGGGGTTGTGCGACCAGGGGGTCTTTCGGCTTTGCCCCAGATCGACCTGCCGGTGGGCCTGGATTGTGGTTACCCACTTTTTCTATCTGCACACGTTTCCTTACCATGAAAGACTTTTCTGTCTTAAGTTCCGTTCCCTCCTTCCATTTTGGAGAACTGTGGGGCAATCAAACTTCCTGTACTGTTTGCTTGTGAAGGGGATGTTTTACAGTCAGACTGTAAGTATTTCCATGGAAGGAGTAGGCTTCGGTGAACATGGGAGTTCCTAACAGCAGAAAAGAGGTGACACATCCCGAAGGCCCCTTGTGAGTCTGGTAGTACTTCCCTTTTACCTGGTTCCTATTGACAGTGGGAATGACAGGGCCAGGTCAAAGGGAGTGGAAGCAAAGGCTGCTCGTGATGATGCAGCTCTATCAAACTGGGATACGCTGCGTTAACCTGGCATATGGGACAGATGGAAAAGGCATCTTGAATTTTTTTCCTCCCTTTGCAACTGTCTGTTTGCCCAGCGAGGAATAAACTAAACAATGACAGGCACACTTAGAAAGCAGAAGACAGACAATGATCCTCCAATCCAGGAACGAAGACTTTGCTTTGGCACTAGTTTATACAGGAGATAGCTGCTGCCTCTTTACCTTATGGTTTCCCCACAGTCGAGCAAGTCCATTGGGATCCACTATCCGGAATATTTTGGATTCTTTGTCCTCCCATCGGATGAAGTTTTCGTACCGGCTGTCAGAAAGCAACTGATAGACGTAATCCCAAAGCAGTCTACAGTCTACAGAGGAAAAGGGCAAGAAAACACTGTTTAACATGTTTCTTGTTGAGGTACTAACAAGAATCAGAACAGAATCCAGTAACCGCTTTTGCCTACCTAGGACTGATTGTCTAACTTCCTTATTTTCTAGTGAGGAAACGTGGGTCCAGAGAGATGGAGTGAGATCATGTCCAAGTGTGACCTTTGACCTGAAGAGGCCACCCAGGCCGACTGCCTCCTTCCACAGATGAGGACACAGTGACCCAACAGTCCACAGTCATGACCAAAACTTGAAAACCTGAGCAGAACCCCCATGAAAGATGGGGAGCAAGTTCTAACTCTGAAGAAATTGGCTCGAAAGTAGGCTAAAAACACGCTGTAAGACTAAAAGGGTGGAAAGAGAGTACTAGCCGGGCTCGGTTGGCTCAGCCTGTCATCCCGTGCCTTTGGGAGGCTGAGGTGAGCGGATTGCCTGAGCCCGCGGGTTCGGGACCCGCCTGGGCAGCGAGACCTCATCTCCACAATAAATCAAAAAATCAGCCGGGCGTGGTAGCGCATGCCTGTAATTCCGGCTACTGGGAAGGCTGAGGCGGCAGGATCGCCGGAGCCCAGCAGGTCGAGGCTGTGGTGGCCGGGAGCGGCCACTGCACTCCAGTCTGGGCGACAGAGTGAGACTCCAACTCAAAAAAAAAAAAGAAAGAGAGTACTAATGTGCCAGAGAGCAATGTGGTAAAAAAAAAATGGTGGGGCTAAAGGATTATGTTGGTATTGGTGGGAGACACTTAACAGACAAAGATGAGAAGACTGGGGCAGGCTAAAACATGGCAAAAAAGAAGAGCAATGAGTGAAAAACTATGTGGCTTGGTGACGCTGGCTGTGGGAACTGTGGCTAGCATGTTTCAAAAGAATACAGACATTCTCATTCTGTCATACTTTGGAGGCCTTTTTCAGTTCTCCCTAGGCAGAACTGACTTATGATCACTGGGTTAAGGCAATGGCTATTAAGTGATTTAATAAGGTCCAGGCTCAGTGCTGGGCCTAGGCTTTTGCCTGTAGATTGGGAGATTAAAAGACAAGACGTGATGCCCACCTTCCCCTTGTTCTATTATTTTCTAGATTTGCACAGAGCCTGGATAGGAAGGTAGAGGTGCACATGTACCTGCTAGGTTTAGCTGATGCTGCACTGGCCTCCAGATGAGAGTCAGGTACCAATTTCTAAGTGTTCACCGTATGATTCTGGAAAAGCCTACCTTTGAGTTTTGATTTTAATTGGTGTCTAACTCTATCGCCCATGCTTGAGTGTAATGGCACGATCACAGGTCACCACAGCCTTATTCTCCTGGGCTCAAGCAATCCTCTCACCTTGGCCTCCCCAAATACTGGGATCACAGGCATGAGTCACCATGCCCAGACATTCTGGAAGTGCCTGGTTTTTTTTTTTTTTGTTTTTTTTTTGAGTTGGAGTCTCGCCTGTGTCACCCAGGCTGGAGTGCAGTGGTATGCTCATGGTCACCCCGGCATCAACCTGCTGGGCGTCGGTGATCCTTCCGCCTCAGCCTTCCAAGTAGCCAGGACTACAGGTGTGTGCTACCATGCCTGGCTAATTTTGGATTTATTGTAGAGACGAGGTCTCACCATGTTGCCTAGGATGGTCTTGAACCCGTGGACTCAGGCAATCCTCTCACCTCGGCCTCCCAAAGTGCTGGGATTTTCAGGCTGGAGTCACCATGCCTGGCCAGTGCCTTCTTTTTTATAGGCACTCGTCAGAATGGCTGGTGACAGAAGATTAATTATTGAATGCCAAGGATGTGTTCCATACTTATCTGTATTATTTCTAATCCCCAGAGAGATTAAAATAACCAACCTGCCTGAGGTCATTGGCGTTTGTACTCTGGGCTCCTGCACTACAATGTTCTTTCTTTCTAACGCTGGGTGAGGCCTAGGCCTGGAACACTCCGGAAGGGAGTGTTCAACCGAGACTTGGAATATCTTAAAGACAACACATCCTCATTTCAGAGAAAGAAATATAGCCTTCTCTGGGGTACATATTTACAAGGGGAGTTCAATTAGACCACCTTGGGCAAGTTTCTTAATCTTCCCAAGGTTCTGTTATCTCATGTATAAAACGGTAGACTAACAACACTTACTTTATAGGGTTATGATGACTGTATTAGTGATAATGAGAATGAAGTATAAATAATGGGATAATGGGAGAAAGTAATACAAATAACAAGAATATTTAGTGGGTGCTGTTTGTGGGCCGTATGCCGTGCCTTCTAAAAGCGTGGTTATGTTTGACCCCTACGCCACCTTAGGAGGCAGGTACTGTGTCTATGTCTATTGTATAGACCAGGAAGCTGGGGCTGAGAGGGTCTGATAATTTCCTCAATGAGACCACAGCTTGTGAGTGGCACAGTAGGATTCTAGGCTCTGTATGACTTCAAAGCCTGTGCTATGCCATACTTCCCAATGCGCGTGATATTTTCAGAGAAACTGGTTAATGTATATATATTTGTGGAACCGTAGAACTTTCCAGAGCCACCACTCTGCTTAGTGTACCCTTTGTGAAGGCATTAGCATAAAATGTGGTTATTTTCTAGAAGCTTAATCTTTCAAGGAACTACCATTAAACTTAAAAGGACCCTAAATCTATAATATCCCTTCCTGTATGCTTTCTTCTGTATTATGTATGTCTAAAAATTAATGTGGTGTGTAGTCTGTTGTGTTTTGGAAATGGACAGGTGGTGTTCTTTTTAAAACACTGACACCACAGTCCTAGAGTTTGAACCCCATTCTAATAACAGAGGCTGGCCAGCCACTTGCATTAACCCTTTTCCCGTAGCTGCATTTTTTTTTTTTTTTTTTTTTGAGTTGGAGTCTCACTTTGTCTCCCAGGGTGGAGTACAGTGGCACGCTCATGGCCACCACAGCCTCAACCTGCTGGGCTCAGGCAATCCTTCTGTCTCAGCCTTCCAAGTAGCTGGAACTACAGGCATGTACCACCATGCCCGGCTAATTATTTTGATTTATTATAGAGATGAGGTCTCGCCAAGTTGCCCAGGCTGGTTTTGAACCCATGGGCTCAGGCAATCCTCTTACCTCGGCATCCCAAAGTGCTGGGATTACAGGCATGAGCCACCGCACCTGGTCTTGGCTGCATTCTTTATTGCCAAAGGATGGGCTGAGGTGGGGGCATGGGGCAAAGAGGGTCATCCAAGCATCTTAAATTACCTTGAAAAGTCAGTGTCATACTACTGAAGACTGAAAATAATCTAGCTCATGCTAAAAGCACTTTAAAAAGAGGATGACTCAGCTGGGCTCGGTGGCTCGGCGTGAAATCCCAATACTTTAAGAGGCCGAGGAGAGCGGATCAGCTGAGCCCACAAGCTGGAGACCAGGCTGGGCAACCTTTCAAGACCTTGTCTCTACAATAAATCAAATAAAAAATTAGCAGGGTGTGGTAGAGCACGCTTGTAGTTCCGGCTACTTGGAAGGCTGAGGCGGAAGGATCACCAGAGCCCAGCAGGTCAATGCTGGGGTGGCTGTGAGTGTGCCACTGCACTCCAGCCTGGGTGACAGAGTGAGACTCCAACTCAAAAAAAAAAAGAAAAAAGAAAAAAGAAAAAGGACGATGACTCTAGTTCTAGGCAAAGCAGTAAAGTAGGCAAAGTATCTTTATCCCTTGCAGGCACTTCCTTGTCTTGCATCACTTTCACTGTAACTGGAAAATAGAGAACTGCTATGGTCTGAATGTTCATGTCCTCCCTGAGTTCATTTGTTCAAATCCTAACCCCCAAAGTGATGGTATATTAGGAGGTGGGGCTGTTGGGAGGTGGTTACATCATGGGTAGGATTAATGTCCTTACAAAAGAGGTTCAAGAGAGACATTTTCCCTTTCACCACGTGAGGATACAGCAAGAAGGTGCTTTGAACCAAAAAGAGGGCCCTCATCAGATACCCAATCTGTCAGGGGCTTGATCTTGGACTTCTCAGCCTCCAGAACTATGAGCAATAAGTACCTACTGTATATAAGCCACTGACCTATGAGTTATTTTTATAGCAAAGTAAGGCAAAACAGTAAGAGAACTGAGCTGTGGTTGAATATTCTCGTTTTTGTCCTACCATCAAATGGAAGATACATTTTAATTTTGCACAATCTCTTCCAACTGGAATTCATCTGACAAAACCAAATATTTCACATAAAACATCAGTAAATTAAAAGAAACAAGGTGGCTTGCATATAACCTGTCCCTGTCTCCCTATAGGGTTAGAATCACTTTCACTGCAAACAGGCTGACAACACCTTTGGATTCCTCTGGATTGGAAGTGTAATTCTCTGGTGTGTTCATTTAAATAAGCTCAGCAATAAAAAAGCTACCTGCTTGTCTTTTACAGTTTGGTATAAAGATATTTTGCCCATGAAGGCGAGCGATACATTAGCCATCCTCCTGACTCTCTGCAGAAGATGCTCCACTCGGAGGCCTACGGTGAAACTTACAGAGCACAGTTCTCTGTCCACAGATGCACAAGGGTTTTCACTGCACTGTTTTTGCTGTTCCTCTTTTATATCCCAGTACATTGCATTTCTCATAAAATTAACACACAAACCATACCACTTCTCCATGTAAGGGCTTAACCAGCACTGGGGTACCATGTTGATTTCTCAGATGCAACAAACTGGGATCTAGAATGTGATCCACCTTTTGGATGGCAAACAAAAGGCAGGGCTTCCCAAGAGAACAGATTTTACCATGGACTTCAAGAACATTTGTCTCTTGCAAATTTTCCCTTTCATAAATTTGAAAATAACACCTAAAAAGCTGCCGATTGATCATTTTAAATGACAATTAATCCAACAAAGCCAACATTAGCTGAGTAATAAAAATATGTTGATATTCAAGACATATTGAATTACTCAGTCATAAATGGAGGTAGGAACAGGAATTTTGTGGCACAAAGCAGTTATTTCAAGCTCAGAGTATAAGTGACTTTTATAATGCTATTGATTTTCTTTGGTTGAAAATTATGCCCAGATGATAAAAATAATTGCCTGAAGCACACAACAGGTTCTCTCTCTCTGTTTTTTTTTTTTTTTTACCATTGAAGTTCAAACCAAGTGAGTTATTTTAGTTTTTAAGATATCCATTAAATAAAAGGCAGATCTTCTTTTGTTTCCTAAATCCTCTGGAGGTTGTTATCACGGCCTACCTGGATTTTTTTTTTTTTTAAAGAAAGCAGGATTTATTGAGAGGACAGAAAACCTCCCACAGTGGGAGGGGACCCGAAGGGGTTGCCCCTACCTGGGATTTTAAAGTTTTGTTAAAATCCATGTCTATAGATATATGTTTGCTGATAAATGAAAGTGTTTAATATTATGTAATAAAAGTAACCAATACTGTAAACAAAAGCTCATCCCACTTTAAAACATTTGAACAGCTGGGCTCGGTGGCTCAGCCTGTAATCCCATGCCTTTGGGAGGTTGAGGTGAGTGGATTGCCTGAGCCCGCGGATTCGAGACCCGCCTGGGCAACTTGGCAAGACCTCATCTCTACAATAAATCAAAAAATCAGCCGGGCATGGTAGCGCATGCCTGTAATTCCGGCTACTTGGAAGGCTGAGGCAGAAGGATCGCCGGAGCCCAGCAGGTCGAGGCTGCGGTGGCTGGGAGCATGCCACTGCCCTCCAGTCTGGGCGACACAGTGAGACTCCGACTCAAAAACAAAACAAAATAAAAACAAAAAAAACATTTGAACATGCGTGTGTAACAATTTTTTGGATCGCAAGTTATTCATTAATTTTAAGTGAATTTCTCTCAAACTAAAGGGCCTTCTGTATCAAGTCATATGGATATTTTGAAGAGATGTCCATTATTTGGATCGTCTCTTCCATGAGAGGTTCACGAAAGGGTTTAGTGCGAGTACAGCACCATTTTCCAACTGCAGAAGGCAAGTTCTCCCTCTTTCCTACTGGGTGAGGTACCCTGGGCATCCATAGCTAAAAGACATTGTTAAAAAAAAATCCCTTCCTGTGGTTAAGGAGAAATATCTTCACTCCCACGTCTGTCTCCTACCAGAGACTCATTGTATAAACTCATTGAGCAGAGATTGTAAAAAGATGGGCAAATCATACATAACTAAAGAAAAGAAACATGTTAGACTGATGTTTAAAAAATTTGAGTAGGCAAGTCAAGTTAATGACAAAGGGAATGTTTAATAATGGCAGTTACTTTAATTTTCAGGGAAGCCTCTAAGAAAGTCATTTTATGTTTTAGCTGTCCAAATGGAATTTTAGATGAACGTCTATAAACTCAAGTTCCATGGGAGATAATTACCAATGGGGAGAGGCTGAGTGTCCCTGTTACATTTTAAAAAATTACCTAAAAAGTAATATAATACATTTCTCTCAAGTTCAGCAAAACAACAGGTAAAGTAGCATACGAAACAGAAAGTTGCTACTATGCTTTACAGCAGTGGTACTAAATTGCAGGCAATTTTGCTTCCCAGGGGCATTTGGAAATGCTTGGAGACATTTCTGGTTGTCACTCTGGGGTGAAAGTTGCTACTGGCATCTAGTGGGTAGAGGCCAGGGATGCTGCTAAATCCCTTACAATGCACAGAGCAACCCCTCACAACAAAGAATTACTTGGCCCAAACAGCAAGATCACTGAAGTTGAGAGACCCCATTTATAGAAACACAGTTTACAGCATCCAGGAGGCCACATGCTGCCTGGTCTTTTTTTTTTTTCTCTCTTCCATTCTAGATTGGCCATTACCTAGAAGCAGAAAGTTGTTAAATCCAGTGTAGCCAACTCTGTGTTGATATGCAGAGGTATGTTTACAATGGCCAATTGCTTGTGCTTTGCTGTGGCTTAGGAAAACAGAAACCATATGTGCACAGTGGCACGCTCGGGAAGCGGGAGGCAGAGGCAGGGAATATAAATCTATGCTTCTGGGCTTCATGGGGCAGAGGAACCACAGCTGCAAACCAGGCCAGCCCTTTTCACCTCTGATTATATAAGGTGTGCAGAAGCTGGGAAATACCGGTATCCGAAACTCATGGCTCACAGCTGAGACTCAGTCTGCAGCTGGAACCTAACAACACCTAGCCTCTGCTTTGCTCAGGTGTGGGTACAGTCTGAGAATTCACATCTAGGGGCTGCACAGATTAGAGGACATCATATTACAGTACCATGTCCGCTTAAACAAACTGGAATTTCCAGTCTCCTCAAGCCCCTTCTATTATTTTCTACCTAGCCACTGTGCTGTTGTCGTTTTATCTACTAGAAACATTGTCCTGAACGTCCTTCTTGTTCAGGCCTCTGATTTCTCAGTTATTTACACTGATAATACAGTGCAGTGACTCAGCCCCTCACAGTAATCTCGCTGGGGTGACAGGTCCTCTTCTTGCAAGGTTCATCAGGCCCCAGTCACCATCGGAATCCATCTCCTCCATACAGGGACCGCAGGCAAAGCCACAGAGGTGAGGGAGTTGCACAGTGGTAAATCCCCAAGGAAATAAGGAAATCAAGGTGGCCTTGAAGGGCATCCATCACAGGCCTTCCCTGTTGGTGCCCGATGCCTGCTCTGGTGGGGTGTTGTGCAGATGCACCCACGGCTCTCCCACAGGTCAACAGGATGGCAGTTCTGCAGTGAAGCAGAGAAGGGATACTAACACTTGGTAATTGACCTACCTGTGCTACAGATTCACAGGCTGTCTCATTAATAGTCAAACGTGCCTAGGAATGGGTATAATTATTCCCAATATTACGGATAAGGGATTGAGGCCTCATGGACTTATTAAGCACCTCCACTTGGGAGTCGAGAACCGAATTCCAATTCTGCAGTTGCCACACTCCAAGCTTTTGCCACAGGGCCACACTGTTTTCCCCAGGAACTGGTCAGGCTGTCTATCGTCAGGAGCTCTAGAGGGTTCTGGTCTACAGTGGTGTGCAGAAGCTTGTCTCCCTGTGATAATCGGGGAGGAAGTGGCTCTTTCAGCAAGTACTGAAAAACTAAATCCTTTTGGCTTATGGCGTCATCCCACAAACCTGTCTTTTCTGTATAGATACTTGCACATTCACTCATGTGTGCAAAGACACACACATACCTTTGCACACCCCACATCTTACCACACAGGCCCAGGGGTGAGACTTGCTGCCTTCACTTTCACACCAGTCCCTTTTCGACTGCTCTTTTATAATGTCTTTTAGCCTTCAAGGCTGCTCCTGAGGCTCATTTACCAAAAAAAAAAAAAAAAAAAAAAAAGGTTCACGAGCTTCATTTGAAACAAATTCATACCAGCACTCAACACTGCTGGGGAGGAAGCAGAGATGGAAGCAAGAGGTCAGAATGCAGTGTGACTTCCCCTGGTCTCTGAGGCCCCTGAGGACAAGCTTCAAACTGCTTTCACTGGAGTTTCATGCTTCCTTTTCTTCATCTCACTTAGGACTAAGGGCTTCCAGATGGAATCTCCGTGTATCTATAACTCAGCCAGTCAATAAGACCCAATCAAGAAAGTGCACTGTTTTACCCAGGTGATAAATAAGCGATATAGGAGACTTGGTGTTTCCTTGATTAAAATCTTTTCGTTTCTGTTAAGGATGTAACCTTGCTAGATAACGTATTTTTTAAAGTTCCAAAAAGGCTGTCTTTAAGGATCCAAAAGATTGCAACAAAATGTGTTATAAGAGGGATGAGAGTGAAGAGATCACAAGCTGGGAGGGAATCCTACATCCTACCTGCCGTAGAATCAATGAACCAACCAATCAATGATGACCTCACAAACCGTGAAGTTCATGTTTGCAAAGAAGATCATGAGATTTCACCAAAAGTTGTGAGATAAGCACAAGAAAGGAAAAAAAAAATTTTTTTTGAGTCATGTTGGATTGAAGTGGCACAATTACGGCTCATGGCAGCTTTGACCTCTTAGGCTCAGGCAATCCTCCTGCCTCAGCCTCCCAAGTAGCTGGGACAACAGGTTTACACCACTAATCCTGGCTAATTTTTTGATATTTTGTAGGGACAAGGTCTTATTATGTCGCCCAGGCTGGTCTTGAATTCCTGGGCTCAAGCAATCCTCTTGCCTTGGCCTCCCAAAGTGTTGGGATTACAGACGTGGGCCATAGCACACGGCCTAAGAAAGGAACTATTCTCTATGTGGGTAGATTATAGACTTAATACAACCAAATTCATACAGACTTTCTAAAGTCCCCACTTTTGTGTAGCAAGTGAGGGACTATGAATGGATTATAAAACAATTTTCAGTTTATCAACAAATCTCTTCCTCAGCAGATTTTTGGATTAAGGCCAAGGAAGAGAGAAGCAGACAGGAAATCTGGTAGCTCTGGTTTTAATGGAATTAAAGAACTTTGAGAGAAAATCAAGATGACTTAAAATTTTTCTTTTAAGATCTAGCTGTCTAAAGTTAAAACCGAAGTAGAATTAGTTTGTTTAAAACATAAAAATTTGACATTTAGAGGCACTGTGCCTCTATCATCTAGGACAATGCCTGGCACTGTCCAGTAGACTGGAATTAATTTTTGAATAAATGAATGAATGAATATATAATTCAAATGTGCAAAGAAACCATTTCTTCTAACATACATAGCTGTATGTTATTTATGTTAATGATATTATTGTAGCTATTCTGGATTGGTCTGCAAGTACAGTTGCAGTCCAGAACCCATCTCCTCTCCTCTATTACTTGTTCCTTTCACACGTCTTAGACATGCCTTGTCACCTAAAGTGCTGGTGGCTCCTTGAAGCAGGGACAGTTCGTAAGTCTGCATCCCATATTATGCCTATAATTCCAAGTATACTGACCATAAAAATAAACGAAAATACTATAGAGCAGAGGGCAGCAAACTTCTTCTGTAAAGGGCCAATCAGTCAATATTTTAGGTTTTGCTGGTCATGTGATCTCTGTAACTACCCAACTGTGCCACTGTAGCACGAAAGCAGCCATAGACAATACTAAATACATTTTTTTGTTTTCAGTAAAACTCGATTTATAAAAGCAGATGGTGGCTAAATTCAGCTCACAAGCCACTGTCCATTGAATCTTTGCTCTAGGGTCTCAGGCCAGAAAGAACACGTGTTTTGGGAAGAATACCAAACTGAAGCTCAAGGCTTACTCTTGCTGTGTCTGAATCTCAGTTTCTTTATCTGTAAAAGGACCTTGCATCCTTGAAATTATTAAGTCTTTGGCTGGGTGCAATGGTGGCTCATGCCTGTAATCCCAGCACTTTGGGAGGCTGAAGCTAGAGGATTACTTGAGCCCAGGAGTTTGAGACCAGTCTGGGCAACATAGCAAGACCTCATCTCTACCAAAAATCAACAAGTAACTGGGTGTGATGGCATGCACCTGTAATCTCAGCTACTTGGGAGGCTGAGGCAGAAGGATTGCCTGAGCCCAGAAGGTCGAGGCTGTGGTGAGCTGTGATTGTGCCACTGTCCGTCAGCCTGGGCGACAGAGTGAGACCCTGACTCAAAGGAAAAAAAAAAATCAAATTAAACAGGAATTTCACTACATATTAAAAACATGAATCATATCACTAGAGTCACACCTCAGCAACCTTCAGTGCCTACAGAGAGTATATTCTTTGGCTATAAAACACACTGGTGAGACACAGGCTAGTAAAGCTTTTGTAGGCAGAGAAAAGGTTCGAAGATTGACCGATGCTTCCTGCTACCCACCTCATCTCTCAGTATTCCTTTCCTGAAGATAACGAAACCAAGCTCAGAGAGAAACACCTTGCTCATTGCTCTATTCACTGTGGACTAGTCAATACAAAACAGAAAACAGGGATTTTGTTTTACTCTGTCCTGTTACATTCTCCCCCATAAACACTAGCCATCCAGCCTGCTAAAAACTCTTAAAAACAGTCCTTTTTTTGTCATTGTTTTTTTTTCTTTTTTAAAGATGTGGGGTACAATTCAGGATTTGGTATACAAGTGAATGCCATCGTTTTATCAAAAGATGATGTTTCAAGCTAGTGAGTAAACAAAGAGCATTGAAAGCCTAAGTACTCTTAGTGGGAAAAAAGTTAGCTCCTCAAGTCATACTTTATAAAAAACAAATTCCAGCCAGATCAAAAACAGACATCATATCAAATACCATAGACAGATAGAAATAAATAGGCTTCAATTATTTTCTTATTTAACAAAGAAAAAATCATAAATATTTATGAAGACGTGATGTTTAGAGCTTTAAAAAGATTTGGAAAATTTTAGAAACAAATTAAGATCGTAACAAGTAAAATAAAACTAGAAATTAGGAAAATATTGGAAATATTAACTCTATAAAACCACTATACTGAATAAACTCAAATATATATAATTATAAAAAGTGAGAAAATAAAAAATTATATTAAAAAGTAGATTAATAATTGGTTGTTATAATTTAAAAGAATGCTATATACACATCTAAACTACTACGCGTCAATGACATAGATAAAAAGTCTTTTTTATCCTTTGAAAAGTAAGCAATGCCTATACAAATAAGATACATGCTATATTTAAATAGATCTCATTTGTGGTTTGCATTTAAACTGTCAACCACCTGCTGAATTTCCTTTATTATTTTAATTTTTTCCATATGTTAAATATCTAAGTAAACTGTTATAATTTCGCATGTCATCTCTTAATTGTATGATGCAATTTCAGACATATTAAAAAGTAATAAAAAATTATGAAAAATGACCTATTTTATATTGACCTGGACTCTTAGATTTACGTTTCTACCTGAAATATAAAAAACAGGGCTAAGCCTTATCTTGCTTTGCTCCTGGAAGTTTGCTCCATCTGAAATGGTCTCTTTTTCTCTAATCTCTACTTGCCCATATTCTAGGCATTCATCAAGCCCAGCTTGAAGGCCAGTCCGGAGGAGCCTTCCTTGACATCCTATGGTCCTTAACAGGTACCCTTCTTTTTTCTTTTTTTTTTTTTGAGTCAGAGTCTCACTGTTGCCCAGGCTGGAGCGCAGCAGCATGCTCATGGCCACCACAGCCTCGACCTGCTGAGCTTAGGCGATCCTTCCACCTCAGCCTTTCAAGTAGCTGGGCCCACAGGGATGTGCCATCACGCCCGGCTAATTTTTCTTGATTTATTGTAGTGATGGGCCTTGCCAAGTTGCCCAGGCTGGTTTCAAACTCTTAGGCTCAGGCAGTCCTCTTACCTCGGCCTCCCAAAGTGCTGGGATTATAGGCGTGAACCACCACATCCAGCCAACAGGTGCCCTTCTAAGATACACATCACGTCCTTCACTTTATAGCGGAGTATACTCAGTTCTTTCATGTTAAAGATTTTGTCTTATACCTCTCCTAGAACCTGTCTCAACCCCTCAAGCATGCAGTAGAGTACCTTAAACACAGATGTCCCAGTTGTAAGAACTTGGCTTTGTCTGTGATCCATATTCATGAGTAGTGTTCCATTGAAACCTCCCGGCTGCAGTACTCATCGGTGTGACAATCAGCAGCACCGTCCTTTCTTTCCGTGCTGCCCTCATTTAAAAAGCTTTAAGGAACTAAGTTTTCTCATTTAACAGCTGCTTTATAGCTTTAAAGGCCTTTTTTGGCTGTTCAGTGATGACAGAACTTTATGTTGTATACAGGAATCACTCAATGAATTTGACCTCCAATAAACACAATTGATTTTACAAGGATATGAGTAGTCTAGAAAGACAGCAGAAGAGTTGGGGCAGGCTGTTACTCCACAAGAAACAAAGGAGCCTAGGCAGGATTATCTAAAAGAAATGAAGGAGCCTAAAACTATGCTGAGTTCTCTTTAGAAGGCTACAGAATCAAAACTGTCAGACTGTTGACTTGAGAGCTGAAAGGATCTTTAGAGACCATCTAGTCCCACCTTCCTATTTCACTCTGGAGAAAAACAGTGACTTTCTGTTAAGTGAGTTAGCCTTGGGTTTGGTTGAATTAGTTAATACATATATTTAGAGATTTTAAAACATGTGACTATGCCATTAAAGTATTAATAATTTTAGAAGACTCTGTCATACTGAAGGAGTTAATGCATCCCCAAAACACCTAGAACCTGGGGTTATTTTACATGAATATCCTGACTGCCTAGAGCTATCAAGAAAAGCAGAGATTCCCCTAATTTGTGTACTCTTTCTCTCAAGAGGGCATCCATGGGCAAGGTTCATCCCTTGGTGGGTACAATATTCCACTGAACTTTCTAATAGACTACACCCATCATCAAACCATGCTGTTGTGTAGGAATAAGATTTACAAAATCGTGTAATTTTAATATAATTTTGATATTTAAAAACTTATGAAACAAGATTAAAAAAAGAAAAAACCTCCTAAAGTCTGAACAATTGATCTTTCTTGATTTATGGGCTTATGTTAGATTTCCAAGAAGCGTGTGGTGAAGACACAGTGTCACAGAGGAGGCAGACATGACAGGTCTTGACAAGAAGGCCAGGTCCATGAGGATAGCACTACACACAGTAGCCATGGAGGGTGGCAAAGACTGTCCTGCAGACCCCGGGCACCCACCTCCCATCTGACCTTGGGCAAAGGCCTTTGCCTCTCTGGGGTTCAGTTTCCTCTGTGGTTCCCTTTGTACAAATGACCCTTCTACCTAAAATGAAAATAGCAGAAATAAGCTACCTCAAAGCGCTGTCCTGAGAATTATAAACAAAAAGTATCTGCAGAATGTCAACTACTGCTGTAGACACCATGCAAGAAACAAGATGAGAATGGTGTTTATAGACATGAAGGGTCTTGCCTGGAAAACACAAGAGGGGTCATATAGAGTATTCATAGTAATACACTGACCTAACCACTTTCTCCAATTATCTGGGGAAATTCGCATGTTTTTCTAAGGTTCTCTTCTTTAACCACTGCTCTTTTTCTCTCATGGTTTCTTTTTTTCATTTTATTATTAAAAATAAATATCTAATGTGACTGGGCATGGTGGCTTACACCTGTAGTTCCAGCAATTTGGGAAGCTGAGGGGGAAAGGCTCACTTGAGCCCAGGAGTTCAATACCAGTCTGGACAACAGAGAGACCTTGTTTTTACCAAAAAAAGAAAAAAGAAAAAAGAAAAATTAGCCAGGCATTGTAACTCAAGAGGCTGAGACAGGAGAATAACTTGAGCCCAGGAGGTCGAGGCTGCAGTGGATGGAGTCTCTGCACTCCAGCCTGGGCAACAGAATGCAACCCTATCTCTAAAACACAGCCACATACAACTATCTAATGTCTACGTAAAAGTGGAGAGAACAATGACATGAATCCTCATGTATCCATCACCCAGACACACGAACATCAGTTAATTCATGGCTAATGTCATTTGATGTATACCCCGCCCATGTCCCACCCCACAATCCTATGGTATCATTTAAAATTGAATCCCAAACATGTCATTTCATTTTTCATAGCTTTATAAACACACAAGTCCTATTTATTTGCCATTTTATTTTCCTGCTTCAACATCCCTGATGTAAGTTATTTATAACAATAAAATTGAGGCAATACTGGAGGTGCACTTGGGGCCAGAGAAAATCTAGAGATAAATGGTTTAAATTTTACAAAAAGGGACAATGCTTCAAGGTAGAGGTAAAGTCAGCTTGTAGGAGTCCCTGTTGCTATGTTGCTATGAGCATGGCTGCACTCCAGTGGTCAGCTGAAGCTCTGGCCTGAGCTATCAGTCAGCTCAGGGAGGAAGGGGCATTTCTTATTTTTCCCTGAATAAGTCTGTCCTTTCTTACCTCCAAGCTTCCCTCCCACTATTTTTTTTTTTTTTTTGAGTCGGGGTCTCACTCTGTCGCCCAGATTGTAGTATAGTAGCATCATCACGGCTCACTGCAGCCTTAATCTCCTGGGTTCAAGCGATTCTCTTGTCTCAGTTTCCTGAGTAGCTAGGACTATAGCTATGTCCCACCTTGCCTGGTTAATTTTGTAAAATTTTTCCTGTAGATACAAGGTCTTGCTATGTTGCCTAGGCTGATCTTAAACTCCTGGGGCTCAGGCAATCCTCCTGTCTGTCTTTATCTTCCAAAGTGCTGGAATTGTAGGTGTGAGCCATGACACTTGGCCTTGAACCCACTATTGAAAGCATAATCACTTTAGTATCGAGCTCTCTCCCCAGCAAAGCCTTCCTTGGTTCCTACAGTCAAAAAGTACCTTCTTCCTACTTTGCTGTTCTTGTATATTGTCGGTACCAATGAATGCTTGTAGACTGAATGAATGGGACTTATTTCATTCTACCTTATATTTTAGTAGTTCTCACCTCTCTCTCACTAAATTCTAGATTCCCTGAGGAAGAAGATATTGTATGTTAAAGTAGCTCTGTATCCCTACTCCTTATGCATTTATCTGTACACAATAGGCACTCAATAAATGTCTCACGAACAGAGGAACACTATAGGAAAAAAGCTAACTTTGTCAAATGGTTAGAGAATTAAGCTTCTGACAAATGACTTCATGTAAATTATGAGCAGACTAGGAAACATACAATGTATATATTTTTTCGCTGGTTTCTTGCCTTAGGTAAGCAAACTCGGACTTGTCATCATAAAAGAAAAAGAATTCAGGAGTGGTCTCCAAATGACCCAGCAACACCTGCCTGCGATACCATAATCCCGTTTTCCTCTCCTCCCTTTCCCAAGGTGAAGGCTGCATTGAGTTACTGCTCACAAGATGGAATTACAGGACTGAATCTGAGACAAGGCTTCTTTATGCCGTGTCTGGTCATTAATTAGCTGCTGGAAGCTTCAGGACAGGACCATTAGCATGCTCATAAACCTCTTATTTTAAATGTTTTCGCTTAGCCTTGATTCTGATGTGACTCTCCTTGTAAGCTGGACGTAGGACATTTGTTTCTTAACATTTCTGAGGCTCATTAACTACCCCATCCCGGCGGCTCATTAACCAAGCCATTGGGGATCTCGCCTCATCCAGGCAGAAGCCTCCACAGGGCCTCGCAGAGCCTTGGAGGGCGCCGGATCGGGGAGGGCGCCAGGCTAGCTGCAAGGCTCTGAGGGGAGCGCAGGGTGTCGTCAGTCTCCCTGCGCAGGACGGCGGTGACAGGTGCGGGCTCACTCACCTGCTATTCTCCCAATGGGCATGGCGTGCTCTTCGGGCGGGGAGACCGAGACCATGATGTGGTTCATGTAAGCCAGGTCTTCCCGATGCGAGAGGTTGATGGGCTTCCCTTCCCTGTGCAGCCCGTCCTCGGAGAGCCTGGACTGTTTGAAATCCACCGAGTGCCGGGGGTTCAGGATCAGAGGGTGCATGATGGGGCTGGGCATCAGCTGGATCACCCGTGTGCTCTCTTGCCGGGGGCTGGATGGCTTCGGGTGGGACTCGGAGGACGGCGGGCAGTGATTATTCTCCATGGGAGACACGGACAGGGGGTAGGACTCCTGGTGGTTGTTCTCCTGGTGCAGCCTCGGTCCCTGGGCCCTCTCAGCCGGGGAGAGGCGGCGGATCATGTTGTCCAGGGGGGACCGGAGGGGCCGCTGCTCGGGGTCGGGAGAGGGCCGGTGGTTTGTCGTGATGGGCGACCTGGAGCGGTGCAACAGTTCAATGGTGGGAGGGTTGTGGTGCACGCTCTCCACCGACGGCCTGGGGGTCCTCTGGACACAGTTATCTGGGGGGCGGAGGGAAAGAAAGACAATCACAAACCCCAGTGAACGGGCAGGACTTCGCCTCACAGCGGTTCTAAAGGAGTAAATAGCGCCGCTTGTACCTGTGGGGAAAGCACCTTTCTCTGCAGGATGCCGAGTGTCTTTTCACTGTTTAAGGAAATGAAAGCGAGCCGGGCTCGGTGGCTCGGCCGGCCATCCCACGCCTTGGGAGGCTGAGGTGAGTGAATTGCCTGAGCCCGCGGGTCCAAGACCCGCCTGGGCAACTTGGCGAGACCTCATCTCGACAATAAATCAAAAAAATCAGCCGGGTGTGGTAGGGCATGGCTGTAATTCCGGCTACTCGGAAGGCTGAGGCGGACGGATCGCCGGAGCCCAGCAGGTCGAGGCTGCGGCGGCCGGGAGCGGCCACTGCACTCCAGTCTGGGTGACAGAGTGAGACTCCAACTCAAAAAAACAAAAACAAAAACAAAAAAACCCCAAACCAGACCAAAAGAAAATTAAAGTGCACATATTGGGTCTATTTTCCTACTGCTAGGCAAGCTGAGAGTGTCCACAAGCATTCCATTTAGTCACCTGTCAGTGGTTTATAAACACAAGAAGCCATATTTCCAGTTTATCTTTTTCTCACTTGACTTTTCTATGTGGCTTTCAGAGTTGGATCTTTAGAGGTTTCTGCCAGATGCTTTTATTGACTTACATTTTTATACCCAAGTTTTCATATTCTCCACCTCCAGAAGTTGATAGTATCAATGACAATGCTAATAGTGATAACGATCAACAATTACTATATTCTAGATACTAAATTTTATTGTTTAAAAAGTATAGTACTCCTAAGCAGGAGATACCACTATCACTCCCGTTTTACAGATGATAAAACCAAGGCATATAGAAGTTAAGCAACTTACCCAAGGTCACATTGCCAGTCAGGGGATTAGAACCGGACTCCAATCAGATTCTAGAATCTGTGCACTCATTACAATATCTGTCACTTTGCAACATAGAAACTGGGGCACAGGGTCATAACCTGCTCTATGTACAATCATGTTGTACTTAAAAGAACTTTTTTTTTTTTTGAGTTGGAGTCTCACTCTGTTGCCCAGACTGGAGTGCAGTGGCACAATCCTGGCCACTGCAGTCTTAACCTGCTGGGCTCCAGCAATCCTTCCACTTCAGCCTTCCAAGCAGCTGAAACTATAGGCACGCGCTACCATGCCCAGCTAATTTTTGATTTATTGTAGAAACGAGGTCTTGCCAAGTTGCCCAGGCTGGTCTTGAACCTGCGGGCTCAGGCAATCCACTCGCCTTGGCCTCCCAAAGTGCTGGGATTACAGGCTAAGCCACCGAGCCTGGCCATTTTAAAGAACTTTTAGGTGCACTTTGTTCCTGAGTGCACAGACCCAACCTACAAATGCTCAGAGACAGGCAGAGGCAAGTGAGAAGCAGGATGGATGGAGACTCCTACTAACACCTCAACCGCACTTGAACTTTTCAAGCTGGTGACATCTGATCAATGAAGCTGCAGAAGTATATGTAGCTCAGAAAAGCTATAGCTCTGAGGATACGTCCCTCAACCCAGCATGCATGTGGCTTCAGAAATCCCCACTATGGCTCAGAAGGGCAGAAATCTGCCCATGAAAATGGAGATTTCTATAGGACGCCATACCCGTCTCAATGAGGTCTCTCTGGACACATCTGTTCCCAGAACTGTCTCACCAAAAGGATGTGCATACTTGCTGGTCCCTGTTCTGGTCAAAGACATGTCTGTAGTTCCAAGCAAGTCAAAGACATCACCTTTGTCCATTAAGACATTATCTATATGAAGAATACGTAAAGGGGATGTGGGACTCTGACAGGGTCAGTAAACAGTGACAGAGGTTTTACACAGGGTTAAGAGGAAAACTGGGACTTTTTTTTTCCTTTTTAAAGTTCTGCTAAGCCGGGCTCAGTGGCTCAGCCTGTAATCCCGTGCCTTTGGGAGGCTGAAGTGGGTGGATTGCCTGAGCCCACGGGTTCGAGACCCGCCTGGGTAGCGAGACCTCATCTCTACAATAAATCAAAAAATCAGCTGGGCATGGTAGCGCATGCCTGTAATTCCGGCTACTGGGAAGGCTGAGGCGGAAGGATCGCCGGAGCCCAGCAGGTCGAGGCTGCGGTGGCCGGGAGCGGCCACTGCACTCCCAGTCTGGGCGACAGAGTGAGACTCCAACTCAAAAAAAAGTTCTGCTAGATCTCACCTACTGTATGATGAAATAATGTTTATGATATTAAAAAATCATCTCTTTGAAGGCAAAGGGTTTACTTTGTGACTACTATATAACCTGTTGCCATAAGTTAAAAAATGCTTAGCTGCTGGGGTAGCTATCAAAAGGAGATTGGTTTAACAGATTATGGTATATCTCTAAACAATGGAGTTCTATGCAACTGTAAAAAGGAATAAGGAGTATCTCAATATTTTGCTAAGGACCGGTAACTAGGCTGTATGGTTAGATAAGAAAAGCATGAAGTATTTAAGATTTGTTACCACTTATCTATAAAAAGAGAAGGGGAGTTTCAGGTTCAATAATGGCAGAGTGGCTTGTACCAAACTAACATTCCTGCAGATAAAAATGATAGAAGCTGAAAAAAATTCATTTAAAAAACCATTTGAAAGTACTGGAGAGTGACAAAAAGTAAGACAAAAACTGAAGGGGATTTCACTCTTGAAAGAAGGGACCTGTAGAGTGAGATCCACATTCATGTAGCTTTTCTCCTGAGGGCACTCCTCAGTTCACACAGTATAGGACACTTAGAAGATAAGCAGAAAGTTGTTTGAGATGTAAGAAGATAGACTATGTAGCTGCCAGAA
Source organism: Carlito syrichta (assembly GCF_000164805.1). NCBI lineage: Eukaryota > Metazoa > Chordata > Mammalia > Primates > Tarsiidae > Carlito > Carlito syrichta. The sequence continues at coordinate 550,683 of NW_007249980.1, forward strand.
TGCAAAAAACTGAGGAAGCAAATCCCATAAAGGTGGGAATCTGAGAAGTGACAGTGACTAAACTGGCATATAAAAGTTCCCTCAAATTTTTGTCTGACTCCTGAACAGCAAAGGAGGAGAACAGAGGAGATCCTAAGGCGTTTACTGAAAAACCACAGGTGTATGAGCAAAGTACATGAGCAGAAATCTCAGCTGTTGGCTACTGTGGTGGAGAAAGAATTCAGAGTTTGAGTCTAATCACATTAGAAGGCTCTGTAAACACCTCAGGCTGTTCATTGCCAGGAACAACCACACCTCAGGAGCAAAGACTATACTCTAAGACGGATCTGGCTGAGGACAAAAGGCAAAACTGAAACAGATTTGGCCTAATGAAATGAAAGACCAAGTTGTTACAAATTCAAAGTGACTGGTTAGCAATTTAACTGCCTGCTAGAATAAAAATCAACACTCTTCAGAGGAATAGAACATAATCCAGAGTCTCTAAAATCTATCATTTTCAGTATCCAATAAAAGTTTCCTAGACATGAGAAGAAACAGAAAAATGTCACCCATCATAAAGAGTAAAAAAGACAGTTAACAGAAATAGACCTTGAGATAATTTAGGTGTTGGAATTAATAAAAACAGAACTTTACGGCAGCTATTATAAATAAGTTCAAGCCCTTAAAGGAAACAATGGCCATAATGTATGAGGACACATAGAGACTATCAAAATAGAAATGGAAATTGTTTAAAAAACAAAATGAAGATTCTAAACTGAAGAGTACACTATCTGAAAGGCTGAACTGGATGGTCTTGATAGCTGGTTGAAGATGAGAGAAAAAAAGGTTAGTAATTGAAGATAGATTAGTAAAAATTATATCCAAACAAATCCTCAGTGACCCATGGAACAATATCAAACAGTCTAATATACAGAATTGGAGTTCAGGAAGAATATAGAAAAAACAGAATATACAAGAAAAAATAATGGCCATATTGTCCCCAAATTTGGTAACAACAACAAAAACATCAACAACAATTTTTAAAATTATTGTTATTTTTATCTTTTTTGAGTCAGGGTCTCACTCTGTTGCCTAGGCTGGAGTGCAGTGGAACAATCACAATTTACTCTATCCTCATCCTTCTGGGCTCAGGCAATCCTTCTGTCTCAGCCTCTCAAGTAGCAGGGACTAAAGGTATGTGCCACCATGACTGGCTAATTTTTTCTAATTTTTTTTGTAGAGATGAGGTACTGCCATGTTGTCCAGGTTGGCCTACAAATTCCCGAGCTCAAGCAGTCCTCTTGCATCAGACTCCCAAAGTGCTGGGATTACCGGCATGAACCATCACACAGCAACAAATTTAAAGATCCAAGAAACCCAATGAAATCCAACACAGATATATACAATGAAAACCACACCAAGACACATAATAGTCAAACTGCTGAAAACCAGAGATAGTCTTGAAAGCAACCAGGGGAAAAAGGATGCTATGTACAGGGGAAACGTTATAGTTATTATGGCTAACTTCTTTTTAAAAAAAACCTTAAGAGAGAGAGAGTGCTCAGACACACAAGAAGGATACGATGGAAGCCTACAGAGAGAAAAAGACTTAAAAGACACATTGACCGTATGCAATGTATAGACCCTTGTTTGGATTCTGATTCAAACTATAAAAAACATGTATGAGATAGTGGGAAAAACGTTAACCCTAAAAGGACAGTTGATGATACTGAGACTTAATCATTTTCAGTAGATGTGATAGTTCTGTGGTTATGACTTTATGGAGTCCTTTTCTTTTCAGACCTGTGTTGATATTTTTACCAATGATATGATGTATCTGGAATTTGTTTTAAAATAATCTGGGATGGTGAAGAAGAGAGTAGGTGGAACACAAAGGAAACAAGGTTAGCCATGAGCTGATCATCAAAATTGGTGATGGCTACACAGTGGCTCATTAAATAATTCTCTTCACTTTTGTAAAGGTTTGATATTTCCCATAATAAAAAGTTGTTTTTAAAATGTTTAGGCCAGGCTTGGTGGCTCAGCCTGTAATCTCAGCACTTTGGGAGCTCGAGGGTTCAAGACTAGCTCAGGCAACTCACTCATCTCTACAATAAATAAAAAAATGAGCCAGGTGTGGTAGCGCATGCCTGTAGTTTTGGCTACTTGGAAGGTTAAGGCAGAAGGATTGCCAAGCCCGGTAGGTCGATGCTGGGGTGGCCATGAGCGTGCCACGGCACTTCGGCCTGGGCGATGGAGTGAGATTCCAACTAAAAAAAAAAAAAAAGTGTTTAGTTAACCTTGGAAAGATACAGGTTGGAATGAGAAGCACTCACTTTCTCACTTTAACCCAAATACGGTATCAGTGCTTACAGGGTACTGACTAAAATAAAATGATCTGTAATCTTTTGGGGACAGGGTATGTTTTCTTGTTATAGCTAATATGAATCTCAATTCTGCTGCCCATAGAAGTGAACTTATCTTCTGTTCATGGTTCACTTTTCATTTGGCACAGAATATGATTATTTTAAACAACTATTCAAGACAGTTTCATTTTGAACTTTCACATATTTTCTTCTAAATGCCATTTACACATTTCTTCCTTTACTTAAAAGCATTTAAAGTTTTAAAAAATACTTAAGGATGATGAAGACCATGTATCAAAAAATCCCATTTCCTGAATCCATTTCCCGTCTTATAAATTTCAAAATGGACACAGGCGTCGGTCAGTAATCTGGTTACCTGCAGGTTTTCTTTGATGTCCTGGGCTTCAAGGCTCAGTGCGTGGGTGTACACTCAGGGCAAGCCTTAGGAAGTCTGGGACGACTATGAGAGGAAGAACTTTCATGCCAAGGGTAAAAGAGGAACTGATGTAACGTCCTGGAGAGATTTCACTCTCCGTTCCTGCCCAGATCTTTGGGAACAATACAGGAGGGTGATAGTGCTCTGGATAATCCAACTCAGATTTTGCTTTTGACTCAGGATACAGCCAGGAACAGGACTTGGAGGAGCTTGATTTATTTATTTCTCTGCAGACACCACTGGAAGAGGAAGTACTTGATGAAGTTGATAACATTAATGGTAGAGAACTGGATCCAAGGGTATTTAATTCCAGGCTCCTGGTGGTCTGGGCACAACCACTGTCAAGGCTGAACGGCCTGCAATGAGACCTTCCAAGCTTTGTTTCAGTTTGCAAAGCAGCACCCACGTACGAAGTGGGCTATGACGTTCCTACCCTGCTGTCTGCTGCCTCTGTTATTATAAGTTGGCAGCAGGGTATGGAAACTTACGAGACCAGAGCCGGCAGGCAGAGAAGCTCCGGACACAGGAAATACACTGAGCGGACAGTGGGTGCATTAAATCCCCCAGATGTAGGAGTCTTCTGTCTAAAACAAGAAAAATTTTTTGGTCTGGCCTTGATGTCTGCGTTTGTTCTTGGTGAGCTGCCCAGCTGGAAAACTGGGAAATTATCCACACTGCCCTTGTTCTGAAGGTCTTGATACGGGAGGGAAATAGACAAGGAAGAGGGAGGGAAAGCCACACGTAATTAGCCGGTGTGGGCACAGAAGGAAGGGAGGAAGAAAGTCAAGGGCTGGTAGGAAACTGTCATGTGGCTGAAAGTGTTTCTCTGATCCCATACCTTTCTCTTTGTAGACCACTGTTAGACACAAAAAACCCTTCTTCTCACTACCAAAGAGCCCAGAGTAAATCAGGACTTTAAATGTGATAATTAAAAAAAAAAAAAAAGAAAGAAAAGGTCTGATTTCTCATTCCTTTTCTTTTTACCTATTAGAAAAGCTTCTCTACTTAAAATTCAACCCAATTTAATCATGTTATAAATAATAAATAACTAATAAACTTAAAAAATAAACGCCTGTGGTGAAAGTTGTTGGTTTTGACTGGGAAATTTCCAGGGTAGAACACAGGCTAAGACCGTGTTTGTATCGCACACGCCAGGATCACATTTCCACCATCACGCTTTCCCCTAAGCCCTGGATGTTGATCAGGGAAAGTAGTGAGGAGATGCAAATCAACAAGCCCAGCAGGGAACTCTCATTCATCAGCCTCAATCTGCTGGGTTTCACATTCTTCCACAAAGGGCCATATTCCAGCACAGTTTTATAAAAATTAGTGGGAACTACAGAGCTAGGCAAAAGTTAAAGGCTCCAAGTCTTGGGATGAAATTCAAAATATGTTTGGAACGAATAGGCTGAAACGGGCAGGACAGGGTCAGTGAAACATCTCCAAACCGAGCAGAGGTTGAACTTCCAGGAAGGGGTGGGGTATATTAATTGGGGCCACCATATCAAAGTACCACAGAGTGGTTTAAACAACAGAAATGTATTATCTCACAATTCTAGAGAATCTCAAGTCCTCTCGCTGCCATTACGGGTTGAAAGTGTCCCTCCAAAATTCTTATGTTGAAGTTCCAACCACCAGTACCCTGAAGTTCCAACCACCAGTACCCTCAGAATGTGACCTTATTTGGAAAGAGGGTCCAGTCCTTGCAGATGTAACTAGTTAAGGTGAGGCCACTGTGACCATCCAGTGCGACTAGTGTCTTTATAAAAAGTTACTTTGGATGTAAAGTTATGCACACAGCGAGAATGCTACATGAAGATGAAGGTGGAGACCTCGAAGCCAATGAATGAATGCCAAAGCTTGCCAGCAAACCTCGAGAAACCAGGAGAAGGGCATGGAACAGATTCTCTCTCACAGCCCTCAGAAGGAATCAACCCCGGTGACACTTGACCTCAGACTCTCTAGAATTGTGAGATAATACATTTCTGCCGCTGAAACCACTCTGTGGTACTTTGATATGGTGGCCCCAGAAAGCTAATATACCCCAACCCTTCCCTGAAGTTCGACCTCTGCTCGGTTTGGAGATGTTTCACTGACCCTGTCCTGCCCATTTCAGCCTATTCATCTCAACAAGGTGCAAATGTAACTAAATTCTTTTCTAGGGCTGAGAAGTGGCCTGGTTTGGAATAGACAAATCACATATGTTGGAGGTCATAAACAATAAACCTGGCCGAGTATGGTGGCTCACATCTATAATCCTGGCACTTTGGGAGGCTGAGGTGAGAGGATTGCTTGATCCCAGGAGTTAGAGACCAGCCTAGGCAACACAGTAAGACCTCATCTCTACAAAAGTCAAAAAAAAATTAGCCAGCCATGGTGATGTTCACTTGTAGTCCTAGCTACTTAGGAGGCTGAGGTGGAAGGATTGCCTGAGCCCAGAAGGTTGAGGCTGTAGTGAGCCATGTTCGTGCCACTGCACTCCAGCGTGGGTGGCAGAGTGAGACATAAAAAACATAAAAGATCCTATGTAAGCTTCTAGAATTGTATAAGCATTTGATGAAAAGTGCTAAAAGAAACAAAACAAATAAATAAAACTTGTAGTGCCCTGAGGCTTAATTTTTGTTACCACAGGCTGGGCATGGCTCCTCCAAACAGACCACCTTTCCTGTGGATCAGTATGGAGAGTACATGGCCATCTGCTCTTCATGGCAGTACAGGGGAGTCAACTTAATCTCAATAAAGCAGTACAAAGGAAGTGAAGGGAGAAATCAAGGGATCGAATTTCAAATGAACCAATTACACCTGCATGGGTAAACTTCTCAATCATTTATGGAAACTTGGGTTATGATGACACAAAGATACGGCAGAGGAGTCCTGGAGTGGGGCAAAGAGCAACAAAGCCCCTTCACTGAGGGCTTCCTTCTCTGGAGGAATCAGACTGGCCCTAACCTTAAAGGGATCAGATGGCATTTCCTAGTTTCTGGGTAACTTCCTGCCTATCTTGGGAGAGTTATTCATGCATATTAGGAATCTCTTGCCCCTAAAACTTCTGGCTCGAGAGAGCAAGCTAGCTTTAAGGCCAAAAGCAGCCACCGGGCCACTGGAGGAGGCTGAGGAGGCAGGGAGGGTGAGGGGGGATCCCCCCTGAAACGGACCAAGGACCCACACAAGGCACAAAGAGGCCCTCTGCACAATTCAGTTCTCCCACACTTTGCCAGAGCAAACAAATGCTGCAGCAAGGGCAAGGGTCGGAAGGTAAAAGGTCATGCTGCTCTAGGCCCTGAAATACAGGAGGCAAAGCAGAAAGACAATGTCCTAGAGAGGCCGAGTTCAGTGGCTCACACGTGTAAATCTGTACTTTCGGAGGCAAAAGAACTGCCTGAGCTTAGGGGTTCGAAACCAGCCTAGGCAAGTTGGCGAGACCTTGCATCTACAATAAATCAAAACATTAGCCAGGAGTGGTGGTGCATGCCTATAGTTCCAGCTAGTTGGAAGGCTGAGGCAGAAGAATCACCTGAGCCCAGCAGGTCAAGGCTGTGGTGGCCTTGAGTGTGCCAGTGCACTCCAGCCTGAGGGACGGAGTGGGACTTCAATTAAAAAAAAAAAATAGCAGCCGGGTTCGTTGCCTCAGCCTGTAATCCCAACACTTTGGGAGGCCAAGGTGAGTGGATTGCCTGAGTCCGTGGGCTCGAGAGCAGTCTAAGCAACTTGGCGAGACCTCGCCTCTATAATAAAATAAAAAATAGCTAGGTGTGGTAGTCTGTCGTTCCAGCTATTCGGAAGGCTGAGGTGGAAGGATCGCTGGAGCCCAGGAGGTCGATGCTGGGGTGGCCATGAGCGTGAGTGCCACTGCACTCCAGCCTGGGCAAAGGAGTGAGACTCCAACTCAAAAAAAAAAAAAAAAAAAAAAAAGTCAGGCACAGTGGCTCATGCCTATAATCCCAGCACTTTGGGAGGCCAAGGTGAGAGGACTGCCTGAGCCCATGGGTTCAAGACCAGCCTGGGCAACTTGATTGGGACCTCACTTCTACAATAAATCAAAAAATTAGCCAGGCATGGTGGCGCAGGCCTGCAGTTTCAGCTACTTGGAAGGTTGAGGGGGAAGGGTCACCTGAGCCCAGCAGACTGAGGCTGTGGTAGCCATGAGTGTGTCACTGTACTCCAGTCTGGGTGAGAGAGTGAGACTCCAACTCAAAATAAATGAATAAATAAACAAATAAAAATAAAAAAGAAAGAAAAAAGAAAATGTCCTGGAGAGAAAAGGAGGGCTTGCAGAAGAGCGGAATGGGGCCAGGTGGAGGGGCAGTAAGTGGGGGAGGTAAGTGTTCTTCCCGTGGGATCTCTCATTACCTGCCACCAGATTCAAGAATCACAGAATAGAAAAGGCTGTAAAAAGGCCTTTGACTTTTAGTTTATTCTTCTAGTTCTTTTTTTTTTTTGAGTTGGAGTCTCACTCGGTTGCCCAGACTGGAGTGCAGTAGCCACTCCCGGCCACCGCAGCCTCGCCTGCTGGGCTCCGGTGATCCTTCCGTCTCAGCCTTCCGAGTAGCCAGAATTCCAGCCATGCGCTACCATGCCCGGCTGATTTTTTGATTTATTGTAGAGATGAGGTCTTGCTGCCCAGGCGGGTCTCGAACCCGCGGGCTCAGGCAATCCACTCACCTCAGCCTCCCAAAGGCGCGGGATTATAGGCTGAGCCACCGAGCCTGGCTATTCTTCTAGTTCTTAACTGGGAGAAGAGACAACCAGAATATTAATACAAAGGCTCCAAAGAGGTCATGGAGGACCTATCACATGTCCGGTATTGTGAGGCAACCTAAAATGCAAGCAGTGCTCACTTCAAAAAGGGCCATGTTCTGAAAGTACCAAAGATTAGCACTGTAAATGAATCGTCCCACAGAAATTATAGTACAGAGGCGCCCAGTAATCCACGAAGGTGCTCTAGGAAAATAGCAGGAGAGGTAACAGGTTTTTCCTATGAACGAGGTCCACAAATCTGGTGATTGTACCAAGTGTAGGCGGTTACCGAGTACATGCAGTACTGAGTGCATGAGAATGGTTAAGAAAATTGGAATTGGAAGTAGAAAAAAGTCAACCATTGCACAGCAATCTGAACGTACTTAACACTACTGAACTTTGCACTTAGAAATGGTTAAGGAGATAAATATGCTATATGCATTTTATTCCTATTAAAAATGGACAAAAACAAAGGAAAAAAAATCTGACCAAACAGTGGTTAAAAAAAATAATGAATAATGGCAATGAACAACATTTACTGAGTGCTTGATATCTGACAGGTGCTGTTTAAGGGCCTTTTTCCATATTAACTCATTTCTTTCTTATATCAACCCTGTGAGATAGGTACTGTTATTTTCCTTTATCTACAGACAGAGACTGAGATACAAGGAAGTTAAGTAACTTTCCTGAAGTCATACAGCTAGTACACTGGGGAGCTGGGATTTGAACCCAGGTGGTATGGATATAGAGTATGTACATGTGCGGTCACGCTCTCTGGCCCTGTCATTTATTACACAGCTAAAATGTTTACCAAGGATGCCAAATCCCAGCAGATGGCCCCCTTGACACTGACATCAGCACAATTCCAGCAAGACTAGAGAATTGCTGTGTGTGTTTTTTTTTTTTTAAACAACCAGTAATAGGATGTGACTGGAGCAGCTAAAAACTTCATCTACCTGGTGCCAGCTCAGCAGATGTGGCAAGGGGCCCGCTTTCAAGGAATGACATAGGAGGGGCTGGTTCCCCAGAGGGGTGCCAGCCAGTGTTTCTATTCTCAGAAGCCAGTGCCTAACTTGGAACCCATATTTCTCAAAGGCTGGAAGATTTTCATCATGCCAAGCTCATTCATCCTGAAGGAGTCAATCATCCATATGAGTAAATTCAGTCAAATGTAGTATGAGTTATTTTTCATTTTTTTAGTTGAAGTCTCACTTTGTTGCCCAGGCTGGAGTGCAGTGGCATGCTCACGGCCACCGCAGACTCGACCTGCTGGACTCAAGTGATTTTTTCCGCCTCAGTCTTCCAAGTAGCTAGAACTATAGTCACACACCACCATGCCCAGCTAATTTTGTAATTTATTGTAGAGATGAGGTCTCGACATGTTGCCCAGAACCTGGGCTCAGAGAATCTTCTTGCCTTGGCCTCCCAAAGTGCTGGGATTACAGGTGTGAGCACCTGGCCAGTATGAGTTTTTAAAATCTCAGACTACCGACATATTTTTGGGTTTCAAAAGTTATCTTTGACATTTTTTTTGGCTCAAATTTGGGCAGTAATCTAAGCAGGACCTGTCACACTGTACCCGTTAAGTGAACTGAAAATTGATTTGGCATCTTAATCTTCACAACTTCTACTCATCTTTCAATCATTCACCCTATTTTCAAGGTGTTTATACAACAAAACTGAATAAAAATGTTATTTTGATCTACTCATTCATGCTGCAGTGGTACTGGAGTCAATCTCATCTGGGTTTAAATCTCAGCTTTGTTACTTCATTTTGGGCCATGTTATTTTATTGCTCTTAACCTTTATTTCTTCATCTATAAAGGGGAGATAATAATATTACCTTCTTTACAGGGTTGCTGTGAAGATTAAATGATTTAAACACTTAAGGGCTTAGAACAGGGCCCGGCATATAACAAGGACCCAATAAATGTCGGCTATTATTTTGTTATTACAAAGCAGATGCATATATCTCATCTTCTTTAATTATCTCATTAAAATTGTATATGATTTCCCTCTTCCAAAGCAGTCTTTGGGTACTTGGGTTTGGAGATGGTGAAGCAGTATTCCACAATAAAGTCATCATATAAATAAAACTTCTGTGGGTCATTACAGAATGCAAGCCACCCTCCATGTTCCCCACAAAAAAAAAAAAAGATTTCTATTGGGGCCATTTCCATGTGCTAGTTGTAAGGAAAATAAAGATCAACAGTATTTCAATGCTTGAATTTTCTCACCACCACTTAGTGATTTCCATGCCCACCTCCTGATAAAAGAGATGTGCCAGAACAGAGAACTGCTACCTTAAAACTGTGTCCACTGCTGCAGAAGCAATCCCAACACTGCATGTGTGAATGTTCTCAAAATAAAGCGAGTAACTTCCATAATCTCTTTGATGGGGTGTAAAAAGGGTGAGGCTGAGAGCTGCGATTATCAGATGGTTCCCTCAAGGGAGTGATGGGTTTTTGAGAAACAGATTTTGTTCCTTCTCCCTGCAGACTGTGTGCATGTCCAGTCCCATAGGGTGACTCTGCAGAGCTGGCCCCATTCAGAGCCAGCTAAGAACAGAAGCTTATTTTATATCGCCCAGGGAGCTTTTAGGGAACCACTACTCAAGCAGTTCTAACACCAAGGGATCAGTGGCAACTGAATATGTATTTTTGGGATGACTTTCTTTGGAAAGGAGCTAAAAATCAGTTACTTTTAGATCCTGTGGAACCTAAGAAATCAGGAGAAGTCATTTTGACTATGTGTGACAAAATAACTTTATTTCATAATCGTTTGCTGGTCTGATATCTCTGAAGATGCTCTGCCTCCTGGCTTTTATGAAAGAAGTGGTGTCACTGTTTATTTTACCTCCTTTCTACATAACTACTTACCTGTCTTCTAATTCATATGATGCAGATAAAATGAGACCTAACAGTCAAGGAAAAGGAATCTGCTTAAAATGAGCTTTTTATCATGAGATAAGTGAATGATGCTGCAAATGGTTTGACTACCGAGAGGGGGAATATTACCAGAAGTTCTCGACAAGGCGAGACAGATGAGGGCAGAGGAGATTTTCTTCTGTTTCTGAGCAACACCAGGCAGGATGCTGCTTTGACATTCTGTATTTTAGATGCCCAAGACCCTGAAGGTAGAGAATGTGTTTTACTCATCTTCCTATTGCCCAGACAGACTCAGACACCTTGGATGTAACGTGAGGATTTGAGAGCTGTAAGAGACCATAGAGTCTGACCCTCTCTTACAACCGGGCAAACTAAGAGCCAGAGAAATGAGAAACTTAGTCCTCATGATTTTTTTTCTGACAGAATGAAGGATTAGAATCGGGTTTTCTGGCTTCCAGATCCCATCAAGACATTTTACACACACACACACACACACACACACACACACACACACACACACACACACACACACACACACACACCAGTTTGTCTGGGATGGTTCTAGCTTACGCCTGTTGTCCTGGCTTACTTATTAATGGAGCCCTGTCATAAATGTCTTGGTATGCATGAAAAATTATAAGGTTACCCTAATTATATCGTCCTCCCTTCCCCAAACTAGTAAGTAAGAGGAGGAGTGAAAATACTGTTTTTTTCTGGAGGTAGATGGTAATCTGGGGACTGCTTTGCTCAAGGCATGATGTCATTTCATAATAGAGTACATTATAGAGAAAATGAAAATTCACACACAAAGGGTTTTTTTTTTTTTGGAGTTGAAGTTTCACTCTGTCACCCAGGCTGAACCGCAGTGGCATGCTCACAGTCACTGCAGCCTCCACCTGCTAGGCTCAGGTGATACTTCTGCCTCAGCCTTCCAAGAAGCTGAAACTACAGGCACACATCAACACACCCAGCCAATTTTTTTGATTTGTTGTAGAGATGAGGTCTTGCCAATTTGCCCAGGCTGTTCTCGAACCCCTGGGCTCAGACAATCCTCTCACCTCTAGCGTCCCAAAGTGCTGGGATTACAGGCATAAGCCACTGCGCCCAGCCTTATAAAGGGTTTGAATTAGCCTACTCATCCTCCTCTCCCATCAGGGCATGGAGGGGAACCTCTGAGTGAACACCAACTTCCTGATTTTAGCACTGCCATGTGGCTACCAGGAGGAAGGAGAGATTGCAATGTGAGATGGTCGCAGAGGATATCTGTGGGGAACTGGTGTTAGATTGAGCAAGACACATTTGTATTGTGATATGAATTTCCATTGTCAAATTATGAATGTTTGCACTGGTTAAGCTGGCGGCTGTGATGAGATGAAATCACAAAGGGCTTGAAAGAAGCCTTGTATTTGCACTTGACCATGCACACTTCACTGCACCAAGCTGCTTAGCAGCTGAGTCAGGGCCTGTTCTCCTTCCATTCTGTCATTCCTAGCTATCTATGTATCTATCTACCTACCTCTCTCCCTCTCCCCCTATCTACCAACCTACTATCTATGTCAAGTCAAAAGCAGCATTGAGTTGTCTTGGGCAAACATAATTTTACCTGGTACGATTATCCCTAGTTACGGAAAATAAATCATTGGGGAAGTAATATTTAATATGTACAAGGGAGGAACCCAAAAAGAACCCCGGAAGTTTCTTTAAAAATTGTGTATTTGTTCTTACATGTTTAAACTTCAGTCACCTTCAAAGTACTCTCCATTTGAGACAATACACCCATTGAGACACTTTTTCCACTGGTCAGAACAGTTTTTGAACTTGTCGATTTTGATGCCTTTTAGTGCTTCTGCCATTTTTTATTTCACCTCTTCCACATTGGTAAAATGTTCCCTTTGAGGACTTTTTTTATCCAGGGAAACAAAAAAAGTCACTCAGGGGGAGATCAAGTGCATAGAAAGGGTGGGACATGGAGGTCATTGCATTTTTTGGTAAAAAACAAACAAACTAAAAACAACAACCAAAAACTGCTAAACAGTCAGTGTGGTGTGGGCGGGTACACTCGTACCTCACCCAACATAAAATGGGCAGACGTGTTGAATCTCCAAAAAAAATTCACTGAAGCCAAATATAGCCTCTTACAACAACACTAGCGGGTACACAGATGCCCATGGGTTCCTAAAATACTTACCTAGTGGGGGAAGCCTGCATTATAAGGGGCTCACACTCCAAAAAATAATTCTGGCTTTTTTTGGGGGGGTTCCCCTTGTATAATTTCACTTGATAGACTTTTTGTTTTTTGTTTTCCAGAACCGGATCTTGCTGTATGTTAACATATGCCCATATCAATCATCTGCTATCTTTCATAATTGACTCTAGAGACAATTTATGTGGAAATGGAATGTTTTTTTTTTTCAGTAGAGAAGGAGAGAAAGATGGAGGTGGTGGTTTGAAGTGGGAAAGTTAAACTGATCACGCACCTCTCTTCTTGGTTTCTCTGTTATCAAGGGCATCATATATCTGAAAGTCTGGGGAAGATGTGAAGAGGGCAGCCCCTCATATCACCTCTGTGTCTTGGACATCTAGCCTCATTGGATACTACCTGATAAAGACCTGCACTTCCCTTCTTGTTGAGGGTACCTGTTCATCTGAGAGCACGCACTGTGTCTAAACAGACTGAGGAGGAGGACGCATGCCCTCAGATCTTGCTTCCTGGCCATCAGCTTTAAGGAACGGTCTCTGAGAATGCACTGTTTTTAAGAGCTGGGTCTGAAGCAGAGCTAGCTGGTCCACAGGGTGATGGCGCCCTTGACCTTGGCCTCATTAGCTTCATTCTTTTTGCTACTGAGCTCACCACCACCGACATCCTAACTCCTGAGAGCAAGCTCATTACAGCGCATGCGGTGGCACATCTGTATTTACTTGGTTTGAGAGGAGCTCTCAGAGTAAGCCAGCTTTCCCTATTGATGAGCTCCTGAAAATGAGAACAACAAACTCACCTACTTATGAGTCAAATCTGGCCAAGGGAAAAGGAGGAAGGATTTGTGAGGAGGCGAGACCATTATCCTCCAATAACACTGGGGAAGAAAAATGGAGCAGAAATTCCAAATGGGATTTTTATTCCTTTTTTTTTTTTTTTTAATTGAGAGAAAGAAGGAGCAGCAGCAGAAAAAACAAAAACAAAAACAAAACCCATCACACACTCTTTGTATTTGAAAGGCAGGCTGGGTAATATATTTCTTGCCTTAATGTCAAGCTTCAGTAAACCCACCTCCTCTTCTCTGGAGTGGCTGTTGGCTATTATGCAAGCCGGAAATGTACATGGCAGGAAGAGCAAAGGAACAAGAAACCGAATTGGGGGAGGAAGGTAGCTGCTAAATTTAGCAAGGGTAAAGCTAGGGGAGAAAAGGAAGAGAGAAAGGCAGGGAGCATGCATGAAGTGCTGTTCATTCTTCATCATGGAGGCGAGGGGCCCCGGCTGGGCACCTCCCAGCACAGGGAGGTCATGTCAGTCGCCTCAAGTTGGGCTCTCTTTGGTGAAATGTTAATTGAGAAAACAAAAACTTCTCATTTTTTAATCTGCTAATGACAAAACAAAAATATGAGTTCTACTCTTGGGGGTGATTAATCCATTGAAGGAAATGCCCCAAGGAGCCAGGGTTTTAAGCCCCAAGTAATCTTAACCTAAGGAAAAATACACGTGAGAAAGTTCCGGTGCCTGTTTGCACGTGTGTTGTCTGACCTGGGCAGGAGGACATGGACATCATGACCCTCAGACACAAGCCATCACTGAATGCCACTGTATACTCAGCTGGACAATGGAACAGCGCTCAGAGCAAGGTTTTTGTACTCTATTTCTGGACCCCAGCACCTACTTGGGACCTAGGGTCAAGGTCTAAATTCAGTTCTGGTCTTTTGTTTTCACCAATAATTAAGAGGAGCAACTGGTTCATCTGAAATAAACACGGACACTGAACACAGTCTACCATCCTCCTTTGGTGCATGGTGAAGAAAGCCCCGTCCGAACACTGAGTTCACAGGGTTTGGGTTTTTTTCCTTCCCCTGGCTTTTATTAAAATCTGCTCAAAAATCTTTAGTAACTTCCCATGATTTTGCTCCATTTCTGGGAAATTAAAAAAAAAAAAGTTCTCCACACTCTGGTTCTAAGCTAAGTTCCTCGGACCGGCTCTGCAATGGCCAAATGCTGGTCCTTGTGAAAGTAGGGTGATGGCTCACAAGGTTTATTTATTTTTATCCTCTTTATTTGGGGTATGCCTGAAATTTTTTCATAATGGAAGGGAAGTGGGATGAGAAGGTACGCTCTACAACCCGAGTCATGTGACTTCTGCTCCCCATTCCAAGGCTTTCCCCCACCCTTATGTCATTTTCTCTGCCTAGAATGTTCCTCGCTTCATGCCTGCTCATCAGAATCCTGCTGGACCTTGAAGGACTCCTCCAGAGCCCACGCCTTTATGAGCAGACCCTGCTCCCTGTACCTGGCTGTAATTGTTCTTTCCACATCTCCACAGTGCCACATTACAGTTCAGCTTCTGTGCATATTCATCTCACTGCGCCACTTTTTTTTTTTGAGTTGGAGTCTCACTCCATCACCCAGGCTGGAGTACAGTGGCATGCTCATGGCCACCCCAGCGTTGACCTGCTGGGCTCAGGTGATCCTTCTGCCTCAGCCTTTCAAGTAGCCAGAACTACAGGTGCGCGCTACTGTGCCTGGCTGATTTTTTGATTTATTGTAGAGTTGAGATCTTGCTAAGTGGTCCAGGTTGTTCGCAAACCCATGGGTTCAGGCAGTCCCCTCACCCTGGCCTCCCAAAATGCTGGGATTACAGGCTTGAGCCACCGTGCCTGGTCTCACTGTGCCACTTTTATTGTGAGCTTCAGAGAACCAAGAATACACCTGATGCACCTAGACATTTCCCCTTAGTGTTTTATACACAGTAAACACCTAATAAATGTTTGTTGAATGAAAAACAATTTATATGAATAGGAACAGTGTATCATGATTAAACCTCCTGGATTTGTCTCAACCTCAGGCAAGGAAAGAGAGGCCTCCTCAGTACCTTCCTCGTGGTTCTGATGCAATATGACCTCCGGCTGTGTGTGTATAGAGTTTCCAGGGTGGAAGAATGGTGAAAAAAGAATCCGAGGTTTCCTCTGCTTCAGAATATGCTGAAGGAGTTCATAGAGCACATCACCTGGAAAGAAAAAGGAAAGGGAAATAGAGAAATGGAAGTACCTTTTCAATAACTGTTTACTGAGCTTCAGCCCTGCCCCGGCCCTGTACTGAGGGTCCAACGGTGGACAAATTACACATGCTACCTCCCCTCCTGGAGCTCCCAGGGGACAGGATGGAGCACTTGAAACTCAAAAGGTTAAAGTTTTGTGATTTTTCTAAATTAAACTTTTTTTGATGATGAAAATAATATACTGAAAAAGTTTTAAAAATGCAGAAAAATGGAAAGCAAAAATTACTTATACTCCCATCATGGAAAGAAGCCCTGTTAATACTGTCTATAGTTATACAGTTAGAATCAGGCTTCTAAGTTTAGTATCCTCCCTTCTTCCCTCCACATGAGGTTTTGAAGACTTTCCCATATTACTCAGCTGCCTGTAGTAGCTGCCTAATAATGGCCTATCAGAGGGATATACCAGACCTTGCTTGGAAATTTAAATTGGCCCAATTTATGGCTATTATTTTTGTGAAGATATCCTTTTTACATCTATCTTTGCTTGCACTTCAGATTATTCAAAGAAGAATTATGAAATCATTAAGTATGAACATTTTTAATGTTCCAATGGCAACACATAGACTCTTCACAGAAATCTTCCCTACAGAGAAAAAGATTCCTTTTTAACCAACTCCAATCCCAGGCAAGAAAAGAATAAATATATATAAAAAAAAAATTCACAAGTCCAGTTAGAGGTGGTAACTATTAAAGACGCTCTATAAGGAACTGGCACATTCTGGGATGCTTCCCTCCTTTAAAAATGCATACAGGCATTGCTCCAAGGTTCCACAATCGTGAGAAAATCATTTTGAGATGTCAGCCCTTTGCAGAGTATGGTGGGGGCAGGGCTGAGAAGGGGGCTTTCTGTTCTGATATATTTGGTATTTGAAGTATTCATTGTTTTGACCCACCCCTTTGGCTTGGATTCAAGTTCAAAATGCAGGTGGGTGCCTCAAAATCCTTTAGAAGTGAGTGATTAATCTTTAAAATGCCATTGGGCTCTCTAACTGTCCCCCTATGCCCTTGCCCACACACACATAAGCAGTCAACAACGATACCAAACAATGGGCTTTTGTCTCTAATTTTAGCCATCTTTAACAGATACTTTAATTAACAACTTCATTTAACTGTGTATTTTGGGCTGTAGATATTGCTATATTATTTTTTCTTTCAACTCAGCATGAACCCGAGAAGCATTCCCTATTAGTTTCTTTCTTTCTGCAAACCTCCACTCTTCTAGTGCTTGGACCCAATAAAATTCCATGGATATCCTATTCTAAGTGACTCCTGAGGGAACCTTGTGTCTTTGCTTTGACTTTGTTCCTTCCTCTGTCTTTGAAATTCGGTTGCTATTAGTATAACTTTCTGTCACTACTTACTATTATGATTAAATAAAGCAAAAGACTTCAAAGAGCCGCAGACATGTCATTTGGGCATTTTATTAAACAGAGACAGGCAGGAAGATGCAGAGGTGTCCTGAGCCAGACTAGAACCATGGCACACACGACTGCATTTGAGAGCTGGGAACGGCTTTGGAATTCATTGAATCCAAACCTAGTAGTCATGGTGATGTCTCTGATGAGGCGGGGATACAGAGCCTGAAATACAGTCCTATTTTAATGATTCATATTTTAATCTCACATAAAAATAAGCCCCTAATCAACACTTTGTTTCTTTTGGTTTAGCGTAATGTCTTCCTGAACTTTTCCTAATTTACAGGGCCTCACACTTGCTGGGTTTTATCCTGTGGGTTTGATCAATGTTTTATTTTGGTAGTAGGCAGAATAGAAAATGAAAACATTTAAAAATGTGTTCCTGATGATTACTATTACTAAAAAAATGGTCAGTAATTAGCCTATCCATTTTGGAAGGAGAGGC
This sequence comes from Carlito syrichta, assembly GCF_000164805.1. Lineage (NCBI taxonomy): Eukaryota > Metazoa > Chordata > Mammalia > Primates > Tarsiidae > Carlito > Carlito syrichta. The sequence goes on from NW_007249980.1 coordinate 568,210, forward strand.
CAGGAAATATAAATTTAGTGTCTGTGAGGGTGTTCAACTCAATTCACTTTGCAAGGCAGGCTGGTGGGGCAGTGAGGGCACCTTGGTATCCCAGCTCCTCTGCACCAGGTGACCTTGAGCGAGTCCCTGACCTTCTCTGCAAAATGCAAACACCAGCACCGACCTCCACGTTTGCTGTGAGGGTTAAATTAGGGAAATGTTAAGAAGTACCCAGAGCAGGGTTTGGTCCCACGCTGCTCCCTGGCCCCGTGCTTGGAGGCTGCTTTTCTGGGTTTGGAGAAGCTCTCTGGTGGGAGCTCACACAAGAACTGGAGAGTAGGCAGGTCACTTTCCCTTCTTCACTTTCATTTCTCTCCATACATACAGGAGGTGAGTCAAGACAGCAGAATGGTGACGTGTCTATGCCCTGGAGTCACACGGGTGCCTCCTCAGGCCTGCCTCTTAATGTCTCTAGGCCTCAGTTTCCCCATCTATAAAATGGTGATGTTGATGGCATCTATACTGCAAGATGTGAGGATTTAATGAGGCGGTTCAGGTACTAAGCTCATCACAGTACAGGCCAACAGTAAAAGCTCAGTAAACATCAGCTGTTGCTTTTACCACCACTAACATGACCATCACTGTTATTACTGATATGATGATGTTGATTTAAAACAGGCCTGTAAACCTCTAAGGAGCTCTCACATGGAGAACAGGGATGGAATGTCTGGGTCATGGCCAATTTTATGTCACCCCTCCAGAAAGGTAAAGAAGGTGACAGAGGCCGCTCTCTCATTCGTGAGCTCTCTGGCCATGTTGTCACAAGCTGGTGGGCTAAGCCCACTGTGGGGCCGACATGTGCTACGCTCCACACATCCCCAAGCCGTCTGTACTGGCTCACTTCAGCCTCTCCTCCTGAAGCTGGCAAAGGGAGCAGGTAGAGAAGGTTTCTCTCTGAGTGTGCAGGAGAAAACGGGAGCAGAGTGAGTCAAGTGGACTCTGCCAGTTTCTTACTTAAAGCATAAGCCTATTAATGAGAACAAATAAGATAACAGAAATTATCCTAAGTGCCATTCATGAGGGATGGCTAATGGGTGGGAGGTCTCTGGTGGTGGACCAGGGAAAAAAATCTGAATTCTAAGACCCTAGGGTGTCACCACAGCTGGATCCGTCCATTCCCAGACATGTTTCCTCAGCAAGCAGGGCTCAGTCGGGGAATGCAGCTGGGTTGGCACAGCGTATCACTACCACGGGGGCAGGGACCCATGACCGTGCAGGTGCTGTGAGCCCATGACTGGCAGTGACAGTGTGTGCCCAATAACAACTCTGAGTCCTAGACCTGGAAAGGATTCTAGAGGCTTCTTAGATGGGCTCAAGCTTGCTCACTAAGAGTCCCCACCTCCCCTTCCCTTGCCAAGAAGTGGTGTTGGCTGGGTCAACTTCCAGCGATGGGCAGCCAGTCATGGCACCAGCAAACCATTTTTAGACAGTTCTAGTTGATAGAAAGTTCCTCTGTTGAGTTGGAATCTGGCTTCCCCTGAAATCCCTGTACCTTGGTTCTTAAGTTTTGACTTCTGGCCTAACACGGAACGTGTGTCTTGTTTACAAAAGATTTCTAAGTCAACAAAGATGGCCTTCACACCTTCCCCCTCCATGACCACTATCCCTTAGTTCCTCAACTCCCAGCCTGTTCTCTTTATACATTTTTCAAATCTTCATAAATGCAAGAGACTACATCTAAAAGTTATTATTAACAAAAGGATCTCTGGGATAAAGAAGTTTTTAAAAAATAAGTTATACTCATTTGCCTACTGAATATAAAGAGCATGACCACAGACAGCCCTGTATATCTAACTTAGCCAACGCCCATTGATTTAGATTCAAAGGGCACTTTTCAAAATATTCTTAGCCGATTTGATTCTTGATAAATCCTCTTTGTCTTCCCAGAAAAGAGATACAGTAACGAGTACTAGCCAGTACTTCTATTTTACTAAGCAATGGAACCAAGCCCTGTTGTTCAAGGGAACACAGCTTTTGTTAGTTCCTCCGTATATCTTCATGCACACACATGCAAGGGCACAGGTGGTTTGTCATGAAGCTACTAGATAAAGGGCCCCTCACTTGCACAGTTCCCTGGGAGTCCTAGAGATATTTATATCTCCCAAACTGTAAGCTTCAGGCCCATACAACCTAGATATACTACTGGGAACACACACACATACACATACAGAAACGAATCACACATACAATTGTGCATTGGTGATCTTGATGTGAAAAGCCAGGCACCTTTTTTGAGAATCCTAAATTTTATTATTTTATTGCAATGTTTTAAACAAATAATAGAGCTAGTAAACAATACTATTGCAAGTTGCCTTGTCAATCTCACCAGTGTCTAAAGACCAAGAACATACAGATGTTGTCTAGGGGATCTAAATCTATTTAAATTACTTAATTTTAGAGGAAAGAACTTGGGCTCTAGAGCAAGGCAGTCCCAAGTTTGAATCTTGGTTGTCAGCTGCGTGCCCTGAGGCACACTATTTTTCCTCTTTGAGCTTTAGTGTAAGGTTTAGTTCAGTAGTCTTTTTGTGTAAAATGAGAATAATGCCACAGACTTGGCAGAGCTGTTACAAGGATTAAATGAGATATATATAAAGTACCAGCCCCATGTCTACCATAATATACGCTCAATGGATGGTATCTCTTATACTAATGATAATTATTAACAGGTGTGTCTCCAAAAAATCTGGCAAAAAAGATTTCTTTGTTTCAGTACTTTTGTATTTAAAGCACATACATGAGTTTTACAAAGTCACATTCATACATACGGAATATTTTTCCCCAGTTGACATCTGTCATATAGACATTTCTAGTTTACAGTTATCTCTCATAGTCCCCCCACCACCCTTCACAGTTGTATTCCCAGCCTCTCTGTGTTTCCTCTCTTTCGAATTGAAGCCATTTCAAGTTGTGCCTGGTGCAGACACACTTCCCATCCTTTGATCTCAACAATATCTGTCTGGAGACCGGGGACACCCCTTGTCAACAAGGGTGCCGGAACGATGCATATTTGTATACCTAACCCTTAACTGTACCCCACAATTTTAAAATAAAAAATATGTTTAAATAAAAAAAAAAAAGAGGTACTATTCCTGTTTCTCTCCTCCGACACAGCCAAAACTTCCCTGGGTAGCTGTCCAATGCTGTGCTCTTCCTGTCCTCACCTTCCATTCTAGTTCCCACTCCCACCCTTTTCCAATCTGCTCTTGGTAAGGAAACCTCCCTGTTGTCAAATTCAAAAGGCAATGGTCAGTACTCGAGGAACTGCCTGACCTCTGAGCAACATCCTCATGAGTAATCTCTACCTCCCTCCTCTTAGAACATTCTCTGGCTTCAGAGATTCCCCATCCTGGCTTTTCTCCCCCCTCTCTGCTCCTCCTTCCCCAACCCTTCAACAGGAAGCTTCCGAGGATGCTTCACTCATCTTTCTTCATAGGCAACCTCATCTACTCCCAAGACTTCAATCAGCTCACCTGTGCTAAGCCGACTCCAGTCAGGCATTTCTTCTGAACTCCAGAACCACATTTGGTTATCTCTAGATACTTCCTCCTAGAGGTCACACATGCACCATACACTTAATGTGTCTAACACCCATGTCTTTACAAACCAGACGGTATTCCCTAGTTCAGAAAATACTCAGTTGATCAGACCAGAAATCAGGGAATAATCCTTAATTCTTCAATCCCTCTCTTTTAACCCCCAATAGGTCTCCAAGACCTGTAGACTCTGCCTTCTCAATGCTCCTTGAACCACCTTAGTTGGCCCCACCTTAGTTCAAGTCACCACCATTGCTCCTAGACTCCAGCCAAACAGATGCCCCATCTCTACTTTCTTCCTCTGCACCTTGTTGTGCTAATCCTCTGCCTAAAATCCCAAATGGGTTCTACCTGTCTTTAAAAAAAAAAACAATCCCTGAACATGTTCTGAAATGCCCTGCATAATCTACTAAATAATAAATGAGTGAGAGAATGAATGGCTGTAAAGCTACAGGGTATTTATTCCATGATATTTACCTTCCCTGAGTTTGTTTAGCTAGTCTCACGTTGGGGGGTGGTTGAGGAATTTCCAGTTTTTACTATTATAAATAGAATTGCTAAGGACATCTTTTTTTACCCACTCTTAGATGATTTCCTTAAGGTATTTTCTTAGGAATGGAATTATCAGTGAAAGGGTGTGATTAGTTTTAAAGTTCTTATTATACACTACTTGTTGTCAGAAGGCTGGAACCAATGTTTAGCGTCATCTGAAATGCTACCTATTGTCTCTACTATGGGGTTTCACAACTTTTAACTTCTCAGGGTTAGCAGGTTTAAAGCAGAACCCTAACACTGTAAGAAATTGCATTTTTCGGGTGACAATCTGTTATGTACATATTATCATATTTAAATTATCTAAGAAACACATTCTTACATTTGCAAACAGTTCCCTCTTCTCTTTCATTTTTATTCAGAGATTTTAAGTTTCCTTCTGACTTTTTTTTTTTTTAAAGCATGTCTGGTGTAGGAGGGGCACTTTTTAGATTTGTCAGAACATTTTCCCTGCTGCGTCCTTTCTCTCCATGATGGGTTCAGGATGAAGCCCTGGGCTTCATCCATGAAATTCATGTTTCATCATAAATTGAACAGCAAAAATATCAGTGCAATCACAGGCCTGGGGAGAATCCTACTGGCGGCCACAACATGGGCAGCTTGGTTTTCTAACTCTGCTTGATGCTAGTTTCCGAGCATTCCAATCAATCATTTTTTTTCACACTGATTGAATTATCAACCTCTTTATTTAATAGGAAGTAACTTCTGTGACTATAAACATTATCTAGTCTTTTACTTAGGAACAAATATTGGCAATTTAGCTTAATATTTATGTCTTAGACACAGAAACCCTGAGAAAAAGGGGGCAGGTTGTGGGGAAATTTGAACATTATGCTCAATAGAATATTCCATTAGAAATTATTCAATATAATTATATTACTGAATATAATTGAATTAGATATATAATTATATATTATATTAAATATAATAATAAATCTGTTAGAAAACATATAGTAAGATAATTACCTCTAGCTGTATATAGAATATACAGTAAGATAAACAAAATAATGAGTTCTTGAGAAAACAGAAATACTATGAAATAAGTATGTGCTTATAGGAAGCACTGTGTAGTTTGTTTTCCCTGTTTTCATCAACTCTGTATGACGGAAGGATGGTAACCACCTCCACTTCACAAATGGGACAAGTGAAATGCAAAGAAATTAAATGACTTTCCCATATGTGACTTAGCTAAGCATTCCTCTGATGCGTGATATACATTTTTTTGCTTGTTCAAAGACAGTAAAGAAAGGGCCAGTTCTGGGTGTCTTCAGTCAAGGGTCATGGCTGCTACAGCACCCACATTTCAGGGCTACAATTTCCCTTCTGTAACCCATATCCTTGGATCCTCTGAGTTCATGCCAAAACAGCCAGTTGACACAGTCATTCAGTCAAGCAAATCACCTGCCATTGCTTAATATAAATTAATAGGCAAAATGGTCCAAGGAATAGACATGTGGATAAAGACTAATATTTCAGTTTAACTTTGAAAGGAAATTTTACTCTATTTGAAGAATATAAGGAAAGCACATTTCCAAAGACAAAGGTTCTGGTGGGTTGGAAAGGGAAGAAATAATGTGCAAAATCATACTCTAGTATACTAAAATCCTCAATACATTTAGAAAATCTCCAGTATGATTTTTGCTGAATTGAAGGAACTTTGAACATATGTTTCTTTCTTTTTAAGCACCAGTAGAGAACATGTGTAACATGAATTACATTGTTAAAAACTTGTGGGATTTTTTTTGTTCATATAAATAATGGGTACACAAATCCATTCCATCTAAATGTCATGCAATGGATAATTCTAAGTAAGAGGTAATATAAATATTAACTTGTCTGTTCTTTTCCTATCAATGTGTTTTCTCAGAATCTCAAAGTACTCAAGTGATCAAATACTTCTTCGAATTTAAATCACCTCAGAACAATTTAATGTGGCAACTACCTAGTAGCTCAAGAACTAAGTAAAATTATTCTGTCCAGGTAAGGTTTATAAAGCTGGGTCCCTTTTAATTTATTCTTTAGCTTTGCAAATGTTATATATTTGCTACCTGGTTATATCAGCTGATTGGGAGACTATTCCAAAGAAAATATCCCATTTTCAACCTTGAAATCCTCTGGTTAGAAACTATATAATTATTTAGAGCAACACTGCAAATGTCATCTGCTTTATTCTAGGAGTTGAAAATGGAAGACATTAGCCTGGCGTGGTGGCATGAGCCTGTAGTCCCAGGTATTCGAGATGCTGAGGTGAAGCTGCCATGAGCCGTGATTGTTGTGATCATGCCACTGCACTCTAGCATGGGTCACAAAGTGAGACACTTACTCAAAAAAAAAAAAAAAAAAAAAGGAAGGCACCTATCAGGAAGTGGACGAGATAAGTGTAATTTGTTAAGGTGGCCAAAGAATATGGCATTCAAGTAGTCTACTGTATTTGAACATGTAGTATCTTAGGTAATTATAACTCACTGTGATCAGTTCTCTTCTGTCTACACTGGAGATCAGTTGTGTTAAGGAATGTCATTTCCATGTACAGAGAGCATACTTTTAGGTGAGGCCAGGCAAGGCTGGTGGAAGATTTAAAGATCCCTTTGTGGTGATGGGGCAACCAGATGCTTTTGTTTTATTCCAGCAGCGTCATGACTACTAAAAAGCTACTGCTAATTTTTCTTACATTACACAGCAAAAGAGATTTAAGGAAAGGCAACAGAAAAAAATGGGGCAAAGTATACATTTTCCAAGGTATCTGAGGGGGACCCCCCAAAACTTGGAATTTATTTATTAAAAAATTGTGTATTTATTCTTATGTTTAAACTTTAGTCATCTTCAAAGTACTCTCCACTTGATGCAATATACCTATCAAGATGCTTTTTTCACTGCTCAAAACAGTTTTTAACTCATCAATTTTGATGCCTTAATGATTCTGCTGTTTTTTGTTTCATCTCTTCCACATTAACAAAACGTTTCCCTTTGAGGACTTTTTTCATCGGGGAAACAAACAAGCAAAAACTGCTTGGGGTGAGATCAGATGAATGGGGGGGCATGGGGTCATGCTGTTTTTGGTCAAAAACTGAACATTCAGCATGGTGGGGGCAGGTGAGTTGTCATGGTGGATGAAACAATAACTTGTTTGTCACAATTTGAGACGTTTTTCCTGCAAATTGTGATGCCCCCTTCTTTGAAACTTCCAGATTAAAATTTTAGTTGACTGTTTGATCTAGAGGAACTAATTTTGAATGTACTAAGGGGTCCAGCCTCCAAAAGATAATTCTGGGTCCCTCCTCATATAGATTGAAGGAGATAAAAATATTTATTTGCTGCCTGTAATGGGGGAGGTTAAACTGTTTGCTTGAAACACTGTTTGAGTATTGAAGTTAGGCCAAACTGTTAAGAGTTGAAAAAACCTTAGGATCGACATGGTGGAAAATCTATTTCATAAATGACGAAAACAAGGCCTGTAAAGTGATGCAATTTGTGAAGAGCCAAGTATAGAACTATTTTATGCCTCAGAATGTTCACCACACTAAACAGCTAAAGTGGAAAGCCCATGTCAGAAAAAACAGTGGCAAGTGTTACATCTGGGAAAGAAAAGGGATTTTCAATCTAGACGTTGCCTCATGCCTTCAAACCCCCTGCCGGGTGGTCACTTCATGAGATGTGTCTTCTCAACTCCTTAATTCTGTCCTCCAAACCCTCTGACAATACTCCTCTGTTTTGTGATAAAGTTTCTTGTAAGCCCTGCTGGCAAGAATCACCTTAAAATTTTGTCCGTGCCTTTCTGGTTGATGCTGTAATTAAATTACTTACAGTATAAATTTGTCTTTATCCCCAGTTCATAAATATCCACATGATGGGACTGATGCTCATGTCTATTATTCCCAGCTCTGGCTTGATTCTCGTTTCAGATTTCCAACTACAGAAGAGGAAACGTTTCTCGAGTGTCCCGGCGACGCTTGCCCAAAAAGCAACTTCTATCACAACTTCCAAATCAGCTCCCCATCTTAGTTTATCTCTTTGTGCCTCAAGTACTATTATGATGGTCTCACTGATCTGGTTCTGGACTTCACTGTCCCCAGTAGGCTCACAGCACCAGCAATCTAATAGCTTTCCTGCTTTGAGCGACCCAGTCAAGTCACCCTCTGCACTGAGGGTAAATGTCTGTTCTACAGGGAGAATCCAAATCATATTCTCCCAACCAAAACTTTCCAGCATTTTCCCATTACCTGCAAAATAAAATCCAAACTTCTTAACCTGGGTACTCTAAAGCTGGATTATAATTCAACCACTATTTATTGAGTGCCACCTGGAGGGCCATGCTCTGTGATAGATACTGGAGACTTGGTAGCTTCTTAAGATACAATCTCTACCCTCACTGAACTGTCTATGCTAGGGGAGGGAGCCAGAGAAGCAAACAATCTTGTATAACACCGTGTGTGTGTTTGTGTATGTGCGTGTGTAGTCACCAGAAAGGTAGAGAGTGCTCTGGGATAAAAGAGGAACAGCACCTAGCCTGGACTGAAGTGGGATGAGATGGAGGACAAGAAGGTGGGGTAGAATGAGAGAAGGAAGGGTGGGAGTCGAGTGAAGTTTCCCAGAAGCGTCAACACAACTTGAAATATGAGGAGACAGACAAGGGCAGGGAAGCATGATGAGGGACGCTCAACATTGTTTTAAAGGGAGGATCTAGCATGTATGGCCTTATCTCTGAACTCTTCTTCCAGGCACACTGGCCCACACCTCTTTCTTAGCACCCTTCCTCATCTCCTTCTTGTTTACCTTTCAGGGTTTTCAAAGTTCAGCTCCACCGCCATACCCTTGAAGTTTGCCTGATAATCCAGGGGAGAAATGCCCTCTCCTACCCCTGAACTCCTCCCCTAGCCTGTGTTTCTGTTCCTCTGGTATGGAGCTGCTTGGTGAATACCCATGGGACAGATTTCTACTGCCACCCCCTGATTGTAGGCAACAGCACCTCACTTCTGTTCTACTGCATCAGACTTAGCTGGCCTCCCTAGCTGCTGCCTTTTCATCAGTGGAAAGCCAGGCAGGTGGGCTTTCTCGATACACTAGGCTGATATTTTTTCAATTAGCCTTCGCCTACTCCATGCCACCCATCCTGGCCAGACCATCTCCATCCCTTCTCTCATGTGACTTATCCTGCTCTGGTCTCTTCTTTCTCTGGCTTCCTTTGGCCATCAGGGTCAATGTGACCCTGCCTCTAACGGGACAGTAACTTCCTTGCACCAGCGCCATCTTCCACACAGCCCATCCTGACAAAGACTTGACAAAGTGGCAAGGAACCACTGATAGACTTTCTCACATATCTTTGTTTACAGCTTTGAGCAGGGAAACTAGTTTCATAAGTAAAGTTGACAGGCCACCGGGGAGAACAATAAAAAAGGAGCACCTGAGAGAGGATGAAGGGGAAATTTACAAAGACGTGAGAGGAAAGCTTGCCCAAGGTCTAAGTCAAATCAAGTCAAAACACATCATCGTGTTTTCCTTTGTTTGCTTTGCACGATTAGTTTTGCTGGAACACTAAAGAGCTATGGATTTTTCCTCCAGATATATAACTCTGCCTCTTTGAGTAGAATATCTTTGGGTTTCCACTGGAACAGAAAAGGGAAGTATTTTGCAATAAATTCAAAAGAACTACTTAGGATAGTTTTATTTACTTGTATAGTTGTTTTTATAGTTTTCTTACTGTGAGATGACAGAAAGAATTGATGATTTGAGACAAAATGATTCAGGTATGCTTGTGTCCCTTCTAAAATCTTATAAATTGCTAGTTTTTAGAGATACACACTTTCAAGTTTCAATAGCACCTCTACTTTTGGGGAAACTTCCCCTTTAGCATTTCTTCATACAAACGGTCTATGTCAATTGGGAAAAGAGGGGAGATGCTATAGCTTTATCTCATCTCCTGTAGTGAGCGATGTTTCCTCATGACGGTTAGTTTATTAACTTCTGGCAGGCCTCCAGGAGTAAGTAAGGGTTGAATGCAGTTAGGAACTATGCCTCAACTTTATGCAGGACCCTTGCCCTTTGTTAAGGAAAAAAGGGACTCAGCAGCCGGCTAGGTGGCTCAGCCTGTAATCCTGCGCCTTTGGGAGGCTGAGGTGAGTGGATTGCTTGAGCCCGCGGATTAAAGACCCGCCTGGGCAGTGAGACCTCATCTCTACAATAAATCAAAAAATCAGCCTGGTGTGGTAGCGCATGCCTGTAATTTCGGCTACTTGGAAGGCTGGGGTGGAAGGATCGCCGGAGCCCAGCAGGTTGAGGCTGCGGTGGCCGGGAGCGGCCACTGCACTCCAGTCTGGGCGACAGAGTGAGACTCCAACTCAAAAAAAAAAAAAAAGGACTCAGCTAGACAAGTCACATCAAAGTGGAAGTCTGCAATGGGACTTACCAGAATGAGGGCCTTTTGGTACTTGAATAACCCCTCAAGAAGCATAAACCTGAGACCAAAGTTCCCCTTTGCCATAGCTCCCGATAGCTATCTTCCAAATATCCATAAGGTTTAAAAAGCGAAACTGAGAAACACATTTGATCTCTTAACCACATAAGCAACACACTTTGTAGGTACAATGCTTGTACTGAATTAAATCTTTCAACATGGTCTTAGGAGCCCTTAATTTGACAAGTCTTCCTCTTAGATGAGACTGAGAAAACTTCCAAAGCCCTTCAACTTGGTTTCTACACTTGCCTTAGCTACTAGGATCTCCTTATTTCCCAGTGTGCATCCTTAGTTCTTTTGTTTCTACTTTTCTTTCTACCTCTCTACTTCAGCAATGCTCATTCCTCTTCCTTTCCTGTCGTTGTTTTTAATTGAGTAGTTCGCAACCTACACTCACTCTCAGGTATTTCTTTTAGAAATCTTTAGAATTGTGGGCAAGGGAGAGTTCAAAGGGCTGAAATGGCATTTTCTTTTTTCGGTGGCACAACTAGATTCCTCAAGCTGCCATGCTTGTAGGTAGGTTACTGCCTCTCCTAGCTTTAAAAGTCTCCCCTTAGCCTGTAGACTCTTCCTCTTCTTCTCTCAAACTGGCTCAGGCTAGCGGACTCTTCCAGAATTCTGTTAAGCTTGTGATGACCTGCTAGAGATTTCTTGGGCAGGACGAAGGGTGGCAAAGACCAAACACCAGCAGATTTTCCAAGCTGGGCACCCGCCAAGAGACCAGACTCTCACCTGAATGAGGAGATCGATAGCGAAAGTCCTCTTTGGTCAGCAGCAGGAGAGCTTTGCCATTCATTTCAAATGTGTTGCTGTCAATTGGCCTTAAAGAAAACTCATTTTCAGCCCACTTGAGCCACTGGGCTACGTCATCCCTGCTCCAGTAAATTGGCTGCAAGCCTGTTGGAGAGAGAGCAAGGCAGAAAGAAAGACAGAAAAAAAAGGTCTTGTCAGTTAGTCAGAATAAAGGAAAAAGATCTCTGAATAGTTAACAAAATTGAGTCTCTATGTCTCAAGAGCCCTTATGTTCAACACTTAAGACCCAGGTTAAAACCCTAGCTTCATAAATGCTCAAGTGTGCTGTCAGATCAACTTTTTATTTAGAGATGAGATGAGAAAAATTTTCTTTCGTGCTTAAGGGGTGGCAGGTCTTCCTTGTTCAGCCCACAGGCTGTCTTAATCCCAGGTTTGCTCTTAGGTGGCCCGAGGCACCCAAGGGGGGCTCACAGCCAGGACACATCTCAATGGAGGGGACCTCAGAATCAGAGCTGATGTGATTGCAGCCCAGAGTCCTTTTGAAGTAAGAATGTTCCAGAGCCGGGCTTGACCTTCCAGAGCTGCCAAATAATGAAGTGTTCCCTGAAACTTCTTCCAGGAAGAGCAATTCACTCAGCCTCGGGGAAACCATCAGGCTGGCCTCTGGGAATAAGAGGGCAAAGTAAGGATAAAAGTTTTTTGCCTTTTTATTCTCCTTGCGGATGTTAGAACTTCCTGGTGAGGGTGGTACTGGTCTCTGAATAGGAACCCAAGTCAGGGGAGGGAGGCCTGGAGCTGAGGCTGAGCAGGTGGTTCAAGTTGGATCTCTGGGAACCTGACTGCCAGTTTATATTTTCATTTTATTTTGCTACCGTGGGAAATCAATTGACTTAGAAGAATGGTTCTCTCCCCCCCCCTTTTGTTTGCCTTTATTTTTTTATTTTTAAAATTTTTATTTTAAAGATGGGTACAATTCAGGGTTAGTTATATAAATAGTAATTGTACAGGTAGAGTTTGGGCCTCACTTTGGTCCCCATTTCACCTGGTTTGAGATCAGGTACCCTTATTGATGAAGTGTGCCTCCCCTGGCAGTTTCCCACTATTGCCAATCCCTTTTTTATAGTATTGTTGAGGGTCTGCTTATGAGTGAGAACATGTTGTACTCAGTTCTTTGTTTCTGTGATAGATCACTGAGTATTACAGACTCTAAATCTATCCAAGTTGCTGCAAAGTTCACAATTTTATACTGAAAAGATATAGAATGGCAAACTGGATTTAAAAAATGATGCAACAATATGCTGTCTCCGGGAGACTCATCTCACCAGAATGGACACTCACAGACTCAAAGTAAGAGGCTAGAAAACGAATTTTCAGCGAATAGAACACAAAAGAAAGCAGGAGTTGCGATCTTAATATCAAACTATCCTTTAAGCTATCAAAAATTTAAAAAGATACGGAAGGTCACTACATAATGATAAAAGGTTCAATCCATCAACTAGAACTATTCATCCTAAACATATATGCACCCAACATAGAACCACCAACCTTTATAAAACATCTTCTAGGTAAACTAAAAAAAAATACTGACTCTAACACTATCATAGCTGAGGACTTAAATATCCCACTATCAACCCTAGATAGATCATCAAGGCAAAAAATAAAAAAGATCTGGAACCCCAACTTGACATTTGACCAAATGGACTTAATAGATACCTATAGAACACTCCACCCAACAACTATGGAATATACATTCTACTCATCACCACATAGAATATACCCAAGATTGACCACGTCCTCGGCCATAAATCAAGCATAAACAAATTTCATAAGATTGAAATACTGTCATGCACCTTCTCAGACCACAGTTGAATAAAAATATGTATCAACACCAACAAAGGTACCCTCAAACCCACAAAAAAATGAACACTAAACAGCATGATGGTGAACAACTCTTGGGTCAACATGGAAATCAAAGCAGAAATTCAAAGACTTCAGGAAACAAATGAAAACAAAGACATATCTTACCAAAACCTCTAGGATGCCATGAAAACAGTACTGAGAGTGGAATGAATTAATTTCTTTATTAATTAATTTTTTCTTCAAGAAAATGGAAAGCTCACAAGTTAATAGCCTAACAGATCACCTAAGGCAGCTGGAAAGACAAGACCACCAAAACTAACTTCAGCAGAAGAATCCAGATCATCAAAGTAAAAGTCCAAATTCAGGACATAGATGACAAAAATATCATAGAAAAAAAAATCAACAAAAACAAAAAACTGGTTTTTGAAAGAGTGGTTCTCAAAGGGTGATGTCTTCTCACTAATTATTTTTTCTTTTGGAAAATATATTTAAAAATATGTATATTTATTTTGAGTTGGAATCTCACTCTGTTGCTCAGGCATGCTCATGGTCACCCCAGTATTGATCTGCTGGGCTCCTGCAATCCTTCCGCCTCAGCCTTCCAAGTAGCCAGAAATACCCGTGCATGCTACCATGCCCGGCTAATTTTTTGATTTATTGTAGAGACAGGTCTCACCATGTTGCCCAGGCTAGTCTCAAACCCGTAGGCTTAGGCAATCCTCTCGCCTTGGCCTCCCAAAGTGCTGGGATTACAGGCTTGAGCCACCATGTCTGGCTATATGTTTATATTAATATATAACTGGCTTATTATTTTTAATACATTAATATGTATTTTAAAATATATTCAGTTTTAATATACAGAATAATAAATACGAATAGATATAACTCACAGAAGCAAAAGGTCTTTGGAGTCTTCGATAATTTTAAAGCATCAAAAGGAGTCCTGAGGCCAAAAATTTAAGAACCACTGGGTCAGAAGAAGCTAGATGTTTGACGGAGCTTCATTCTTTAAGATCACATGGTATGAATCAATAGTTCAAACAGAGTACAATGGAATCAGTGTTTGCTGAAAGAAGTTTTAGTCCCTCAGCATAAGTTACTTAAACTTGCTAAGAAGAATTCATGAATGTGTTATAAAAGTGTCCTGCAGTTTGATCCTGGAAAGAATCACCTTTCATTCTAAACCAGGCATGCCAAAGAACTATCTGGTCTACCACATAAGCTGCTCTTTCTCTCTACAGGAGTAGGAGAATAAATGGTTCCAAGGAGTGGGGAATGAATGCTTGAATACACTGGAGAATGTCTAAGGCCTCTGGGCAGGCCTTAAGTGGCTCCTTTGCAGAGTATAGTTTTGAAGAATGGTCAACGGCTTCCTCCAACCCCATGGAAGGTCCCTCAAAACTAGTCTCTCTCATCGGAGATCAATAAAGAACTATTAGACATTGAAATAATTAGAAATGAGCACTTAAGAGTTTTTTCCCCTTGGTTTTTAAGTTTTATGATAATTTTTTACATGAAAGAAAGTAGCTTTACAGAATAATAACATATGGTATGTTACTGCTCTATGGTGTTTTGAATAAAATATGGCCACTAAAAGTTTTGTTTTTGACTTGTGACTGGCCCAGAAATCAATGCTTGGTGAAAACGGCCCATGGCATACAGAAGGGTAAAATGGACATTGGAGACTCAGAGGGTGGAGGGTGGGAAGGGAGTGAGGGATGATAAATCATCTATTTGGTACAATGTTCGTGGGCGGGTGGCAGTACACTTAAAGCCCAGACTTCTTCACCACTATACAATACATCCATGTAACCAAAAGCCCCTGGTATTCTTAAAGTTATTGAAATAAAAAATAAATAAAAAATTAAAGTTAAAATGGCCCATGGTATGATACAGGAGGTGCATGATTCTTTCCAGTGATCTTGAAAATGCATGTCTGGAATCAGTGAGGTGGGAGTGGCAGTGAGATTGACTTGGCAAAACCTCAATTTTTTTTATTTTTTATTTTTGAGTCAAGGTTTCACTCTATCACCCAGGCTGGAGTGCAGTGCCACGATCACGGCTCACCATAGCTTGACTTCCTGGGCTTGGGCAATCCTTCCACCTCAGCTTCCCAAGCAGCTGTGACTAGAGGTGCACGCCACCATGCCCGGCTAATTTTTTGATTTTATAGAGATGAGGTCTTGCTATGTTGCCCAGGCTGGTCTTGAACTCCCGAGCTCAAACAATCCTACTACCTCGGTCTCCCAAAGTGCTGGGATTACAGGTTTGGACACCAGTCACTGCATCCAGTCAAAAGTCTCAATTTTCGAACTGGTGAAAACCTGCCACCTTACTGTTACTGTCAGTGGTGTTACCTTTGAACAAGAACGGGCTTGATGGCTCAGCCTGTAATCCCGTGCCCTTGGGAGGCTGAGGTG